>NC_067488.1:57273295-57515827 GCF_947179515.1 Apodemus sylvaticus | reverse complement strand
AAAGATCAAAGGGTCATATGTGCTAGGCCCTGAGTGGCTCAGTGGCGTTTCAGTGTTTGTGTGAAACATCTCTATATAAAAGGAATACTCCGTCTGTGGAGGCAATCTTCACAGCCATTGTTCAGACAGACTCCGGGATTCTTTTCAGGTAGTGGTGGCGGTGGCCGGGGCGCGCACACACATACCTTTGATTCAAGGCAGAGGCAGGCAGATGTCTGAGTTTGAGGTCAGCCTGGTCTACAAAGTGAGTTCCAAGAGAGCCAGGGCTACATGGAACAAACCTTTCTCAAAAAGAAAGAAAAAAGAGTGTGGGGGGGGGGAGGGAAGGGAAGAGAAGGGAAAAAGAAGAGAGGAGGAGAGGGGAGGGGAGGAAGAGAGGGGAGAGGAGAGGAGATGGAGGGGGAGGGGAGGGGAGATGAGAGGAAGGGAAGGGAAAGGAAGAAAGGGGAGGGGGAGGGGAGGGGAGGGGAGGGCAGTGGAGGGGAGTGGAGTGGAGGGGAGGGGAGGAGAGGAGAGGATAGGAGAGGGGAGGGGAGGGAAGGGGAAGGGAGGAGAGGAGAGGGAGGGGAGTAGAGGGGAGAGGGGAGGGGAGGGGGAGGGAGGGGGGAGGGGAGGGAGAGAAGAGGGGAGGGGGAGGGGAGGGGAGGGGGAGAGGAGGGAAGGGGAGGGGAGGGGAGGAGAGGGGAGGGGAGGGGAGAGAGGAGAGGAGAGGAGGAGAGGAGAGGAGAGGAGAAGAGAGGAGAGAGGAGAGGAGAGAGGAGAGGAGAGGAGAGGAGAGGAGAAGAGAGGAGAGAGGAGAGGAGAGAGGAGAGGAGAGGAGAGGAGAGGAGAGGAGAGAGGAGAGGAGAGAGGAGAGGAGAGGAGAGGAGAGGAGAGGAGAGGAGAGGAGAGGAGAGGAGAGGAGAGGAGAGGAGAGGAGAGAGGAGAGAAGAGAAGAGAGATATTCCCAAGGATGGTGAGCCGAGGGAAGCCCCGAAGCATCCGTCAGACTTCAAGTACGTGGTCCTTCCCAGCCCTCAACCTCTGTAGGTTGCAGCCTTTGTTTCAAGCATACTCTGTTGATTGGATGATGCCAGGGTCAGGAAAGGCTTCCAGGTTCCCCTACAAGTTGGCTTTTTTCACATGATGATTTCAACGTAGCTTTTTTTGAAGGGGGCATTGAGATATGGTCACTCTAGGGGGTCTTGTTTGTCCTAGAACTCATTATGGAAAGCAGGTCTCAAATTAACAGTGATCCTCCTATCCCTGCCTCCGTGTTAGAATTAAGGGTCTATGCTAACCACACCCTTAGCCACCACCCCCACCCCACCCCACCCCCACTCCCAGCCCCCCACCCCACCCCACCCCCGCCACCACCCCACCCCCCACCCCCAGCCCCCCACCCCACCCCACCCCTGCCACCACCCCACCCCCACCCTCAGCCCCCCACCCCTCCCCCAGCCCCAGCCCCCACCCCTCCCCCACCCCCGGCTTCACGTAGTTTTTTCAGCTCCCAAGTTCAGTGAGAGGAAGAGAAGCCAGGAAGAGCCTGGGCCTTTGATCAGAACACCTGGGAGACAGCATCTCAACCCATCGTCGGAACCAAAGGTTCCCAAAGTACAGGCAGGAAGGACAAGGAATCCAGCACCGTGGGGAAAGCGGCTGGGCAAAAACCTCAATGGTCCCTGGGACCCAGCCTCCAGCCCAGGGAGCCAGGCTGGCCAGGCCTGAGAGCAAAGAACCCAAAACCAAGGAGCGGCCAGGCTGTGCCCTGGTGCTGACCAGCTGTATTGACAGGCAAGTAGAGTGAAGGGAGTCTGGGCTGTAGGGCTGGCAGAAGGCAAGAGAATCCTCAGTCTTCAGGATGGAGGACCACGCCCGCCCGGCCCAGCTCCCAGCCTCTTCTGGAGTCGTCCTCAATCAATACAGTACAGCTTCCAATTAGAATTCTGGTGATTTTAATAGTGGTTTTAAACTGTTGCTTATTATGTTGAAAGTTAATAGATTGGAATTGCGTTTTTTTTCTAAAGCTCTGCCCTGATTCTGTTTAAACATTACAAGGCTGGGGAACGTCTTGTTTGGCGTGAATCCCCAGTCCTCTACCCAGTAAACTGCCCCTGACCCACACCATGTAAATAAATGACAGTAAGCTTGTTTTTGTGTTTCTTGGCACCATGAATGTAAGGACAAGACACAAAGATCATGATGGAGCTCATGTAGAGGTGGTGGGGATGTGAGTTTCACAGGTCGAGAAGCAGAACCAAGGACTGATGGCCTAGGCCATTGCAGAGGTAAGAGCTGCTCTGTGGCTGTGGGTGGAGCCGCGAGGTTGCAGGGCCACAGGCAGGGTAAGGACTGGCTTTGGGAAGAGAGAGATGGTGGCTCAGTGAGAGTCTATGTGGGGACGGGAAGGTAGGCGAGGGACTCCTCACCTGGATCAAGGCGAAATGACCTAAACGAAGGGCTTCTGGGATGCTCTGGGATGGAGTGAATTAGATCACCTGCCTCCCTGTAAAACCAGTTATCTTCTTGGGCAGGTGCATCCTGGCTCCAAGCAGAAGGACCCCCTAGGGGACCAGCCAGGAGCTGGCACAAACAAGTCCCTGGCCCCACTCCTCCCAAATGGAGGTCTGGTTTCCACCGAGTTCCTGTCCCCGGGGCCTACTGGAGCAGGTTCACAGTTCCCCTGAGGCAGCAGTGCACAGGTGGGGACCAGCAGCAGCTGCAGGGCGGTTCCTGCAGCTCAGGGGAGGTGACTGTCGCTGGGCAGCAGGCAGGGCTTGGCTCCTGAACCCTCTGGCTCGGGGAAAGGGGTCACATCTGCTATGGGGGAAGGCAGAGTCTCCCCAGGGCCTCAAGCTTCGTGATTAAGGGAGGCAGCCAGGAGTACACCCTCAAGGCTTGGGGCCAGGTGAAAGTTAGGAGCCTGATTTCTGCCTCAAGTTCCCAGGATCTGAGCATCTGATAACCCGTCACTCCAGCTTCTTTCTCTAGGGAAGGGCCTCCAACTGCAGAGTTCATTCAGACTCGGGGAAGCTGCCTGCCCGCCTCTCTCTTCATTGTTTGCTCTGTTTTTGAGTCTTGCCACGTGACTCCAAGCGTGTGACCCCAAGCGTGTGACCCCAAGCGTGTGACCCCATGTGTGTGACCCCATGTGTGTGACCCCATGTGTGTGACCCCATGTGTGTGACCCCAAGCGTGTGACCCCATGTGTGTGACCCCATGTATGTGACCCCATGTGTGACTCCATGTGTGTGACCCCATGTGTGACTCCATGTGTGTGACCCCATGTGTAACTTCATGTGTGTGACCCCATGTTTGTGACCCCATGTGTGTGACCCCATGTGTGACTCCATGTGTGTGACCCCATGTGTAACTTCATGTGTATGACCCCATGTGTGTGACTCCATGTGTGTGACCCCATGTGTGACTCCATGTGTGTGACCCCATGTGTGTGACCCCATGTGTGACCCCATGTGTGACCCCATGTGTGTGTGTGACCCCCATGTGTGTGACTCCATGTGTGTGACCCCATGTGTGTGTGACTCCATGTGTGTGACCCCAAGTGTGACCCCATGTGTGTGACCATGTGTGTGACCCCATGTGTGTGACCCCATGTGTGTGACTCCATGTGTGTGAACCCAAGTGTGACCCCCATGTGTGTGACCCCATGTGTGTGACTCCATGTGTGTGACTCCATGTGTGTGACTCCATGTGTGTGACCCCATGTGTGACTCCATGTGTGTGACCCCAAGTGTGACACCATGTGTGTGATCATGTGTGTGACCCCATGTGTGTGACTCCATGTGTGTGACTCCATGTGTGTGACCCCATGTGTGTGACCCCATGTGTGTGACCCCATGTGTGACTCCATGTGTGTGACCCCATGTGTGACTCCATGTGTGTGACCCCATGTATGACCCTCATGTGTGTGACCCCATGTGTTGACTCCATGCGTGTGACTCCATGTGTGTGATTCCATGCGTGTGACCCCATGCGTGACTCCCATGTGTGTGACCCCCATGTGTGACTCCATGTGTGTGACTCCATGTGTGTGACTCCATGCGTGTGACCCTATGTGTGACCCCCATGTGTATGACTCCCATGGAGCTTTGCAGACCTCTGAGCTTGGGCTTCATGGCGACTCACATCTGGGTCCTCTGGTCTTCATACCTCAAGGAGTCAGGTCTTTTGCATCTGTATACGTGCAGACCACTAATGTCTACTCCCAGCAAGCTCACCTTGCTTTTCCCAGATAATTCAGCACCACTGCAAACAAGCACTTCCTCGCTAGCACGCACTTACATATGCATGGAGGATATAACTACATCCCCTCAGGTCTGTTTCTAGACCATCTCTCCTGCTCTGCTGATTCTCACACCTCTCATTTTCCCTTCACCACGGTCATGAATGAGGCAGAGTGAGACCTACCACTATTTTTTTTTTTTAAAGACAGGGCCTCACTGTGAATCTCTGACTGGCAGAAAACTCACTGTGGATACCTGGTTACAAATTCGGGGTGTTCCTTCTGCCTCTGGGATTGCAGGCTCAACTCCCACCGTGGCAGGATCTGGTGTTGTCAGGTTTCTGTTGCTGTGAAGAGACACCACAACCAAAGCAATTCTTATAAAAGAAAGCATTTAATTGGGGCTTGTTTATGGTTTCGGAGCTTAGTCCATTATCCTCACGGAGGGCAGTATGGTGGCATCCAGGCAGGCATGGTAGCTGAGAGTTTTACATCCAGAGCAGCCGGCAGCAGGAAGAGCCTCTGGACCCGGTGTTTCAAAGCCTCCCCCCCCAACAAAGCCACACCTCCTAACCCTTCCCAAGCAGCGCCCCAATGACTAAGCATTCATATTATGAGCTTTAAGGTCACTCTTATTCAAACCACCACAATTTTAGTTTTTATAGTTCTGCTCCTTCCATGTACATTTTAAAATCAGTTTGTCCATGTCTATGCTAAAGATCCTACTAGAGACAGGCATGATGGCATACACATAGCACTTGGCAGGAGGATTATGAGTTCAAGGCCAGCCTCACCTATGTGTCAAAGTCCCATCTAGCCTGAGCTACATGAGACCTGTATCTAAACAAAGCAAACAAATCCTGCTAGAATTCTGTTATGTTGTGTTAGCATCTTGTGTTAGAAAGATGACTTAGTGGGTGGAGTGACCTGAGAGCCATCTCCAAACCCACAGACAGCTGGGGGGAGGGAACTGACATCACGAAGTTGTCCCCTGACAGCCACATGGGCACAAGGCACATGTACCCACACACATGCATCATGCATACACACAGCAAGTGATTTTTAGAAAAATCTTGCTGGAATTTTGACAGTGTTGTGTTAAATATATAAATCACCCTCGGGAGCATCTTTACTATTCTGTCAGATCTCCTCAACTGTTGATTCCATTTGTGGAGGTTTTCTTTAATCTTTAAAACAAAACAAAAACCAACAGCATTTTGTAGTTACCTAGGGCTCCCTTTTCCCTATAGTGGTTCTCTCTCTCTCTCTCTCTCTCTCTCTCTGGTTTTTTCAAGACAGGGTTTCTCTGTGTTGTCTGTATAACCCTGGCTGTCCTTGGAACTCACTCTGTAGACCAGGCTGGCCTGGAACTCAGAAAACCACCTGCCTCTGCCTCCCAAGTGCTGGGATTAAAGGTCTGTGCCACAACTGCCCTGCTTGTTGCTACTTTCTAACTACAATTCTGCTACTATTATGAATCGTAGCATAGATACCTCATACTCACGATATCTGACATGCAGGATCTGACAAGTGACCCTCAGATCTCCACCCACAGGTTGAGAACTACTGCTCGGAGAAAAAAAACAAAAACAAAAACAAAACAAAACAAAACAAAAAAAAAACCACTTTTGTATTTGTAATGCATAAGGGGAAATGGCAGGAAGATCCGGGGGACCTCCAGAACCAGAGCAACTCACAAAGATCAACAGTGTATCTCGATGCCAGCAGCAAACAGTCCATTTTCAACACCATCAAAAACAATACAGTACATTGAAGTAAGAAGTAAGTGTAACAACAGTAGAGCAATGGCGGCAAGCTTACACACAAAACCAAGTAGCAAGCCTGGGGATGGAGCTCAGTTGGTAGAGGGCTTGCCTCACATGCAGGAAGCCCCAGGTTCCTTCCCAGCACAACCTAAAAACAGATATAGTGGTCTGCTCCTGATATCCCAGCACTTAGAGAGTTAGAGGATCAGAAGTTCAAAATCATCTTCAGGTATCAAGTTGGAGGCCAGCCTGGGCTACACAAAAACACAAAATGTGGTTTATAAACAAACAAATAAATGCCACATAACATTCGAAATCAATGGAGAGACGCCTCCAGATACAAAATGTGAATAGGCACTCTCGTTGCAGAAATTAGTAACCCGATCATAAAATTTATATGAAAATGCAAAAGATGGATCCAATATATCCAAAAACAATTTCAACAACGATGACGACAACAACAACAATACAAGTAGAAGTGTTGGACTTAACACCAAGGCCATCTGTTCTGGCTGGACTCCACCCCTATAGTCACCTGACTACAGACAGGTTTTCTCCTCCCCACGGTTACCTGGCAACAACCAGGTAACCCAGCCCACTATAAAAGGGAATGCCAGGCCCCTCCTAGCTCTCTTGCCTTTTTTTTCTCTTGCCCCCCTGTTCCCCCTCTCTCCCCATTCTTCTCCCCTCTTTTCCACGTGGTCATGGCCAGCTCTCACCCCTTTATCTTTTCTTTTCCTCTTTACTTCTCTACCTCTTTTTCTTTTCCTACTTCTCTATAATAAAGCTTTGAAACCATGGGCTCTCTCTTCTTATCAAAACCCGCCGCTGTGTAGAAGCAATGGAGCAAGACTCAGCATCTCCAGTCACCAGACCGGACCAAAGACTCTCCCGCCCAGCCAGGCTTCCTCTGCAGGTACATGGGGCCCATGCCGGAACGCCCCGCATTCTGGGCAAGGACCTACCTAACACCACCCCCCCAGCCGGGCAGCCTCCCTTCTGCAGGTTCTTAGGCAGGCGTCTGCCATACCTATATGGGTCTGTGGCCCTGCTCTTTTACCCTACATAGGAGGACAGACACTCTCTAATTTCAAAACTTACTATAAAACTGCAGTACTAAAGGCCTAACACACCCAAGAAACATCTACAAACGGTCCACTGATTTCTGACAAAGATACCAGGCAGATCTCAGCCTGTCCTATAGAGCCAGTTCCAAAACAGCCCAATATATCTACAGAAAAACCCTGCCTGGAAAAACAAACTTAAAAAAAAAAAGATACTTATATTGACTTTTGGCTTCTATACGTATACATGCATGCCTGAGTAAGTTTGTACAACACACACACATACACACATGTGCATGCACATGCCACATCATACACAAATATATACTGCATATACACACACACTCTACACACAAGACATAGGACACAAACAGAGAGTTGAAACATCTGCTCAGATATTGTAACAAAGAAAACACACGAGTGGAACTGAGCACAGCAGGACAATTCTGAAATCCTCAGTCCTGACTCAGAAGGGTGAGGCAGGAAGGTCAGGAATTTAAAGTTGTCCTTAATTAAATGTTGAATTCAAGTCTAGTATGAGCTACACAGAACCATGCCTCAAAACAATAGCAAGGAAAAAAAGACAGAGATATTTTTAAGCCCACACACACACACACACACAACACACACACACACACACACATGTGCTGATAATCACTAGTGTTTGGCCATGTGTGATACCCAAATTGATACTCAGAGTAACCCTCCAACCCATCAAAAGAAGTACAATAGAGGCTGGTAAGATGAATCAGAGGTTAAAAATACTGGCTGCTCTTCCAGAGTTCCTGAGTTTAGTTCCCAGCAATCACAAGGGGGCTCACAACCATCTGTAATGGTATCTGATGCCCTCTTCTGACATGACTCCTACATTTAAATAAAGAAAGAAAGAAGTATAGAAGCAGGCCGTGGAAACAGCAGAGCCCTTATAGCATACTGATGGTAATGTAAAATAAATGGTAATCAATTTTTCCAGATGTTAAACCTGCCATGTGACCCGTGACCCAACAAGTCTTGCCTTTTGTTGTTGTTGTCTTTTATCTACCTGAGAAAAATGAGTGTCCACACACAGACCAATCCACAAATCTCTGTCATAACTACATGCACCACAGCCAAAGTGCAGAAACCAGTTGGAGTGTGCCTCATCTGATGAAGGACAAAGGATGGGTTATCCCTTCAAGGAAACATTGTGGCGAAAGTAACTACTGCTTCCACGGTGCAGGCAAACCTCAAAATGACCTCCTGTGAGAGCTGCCAGAGACTGAACTCAACAAGTTGTGAGACTCCATCCAAAAGAAATGTCCAGAAAAGGCAAATCTATAAAGCGAGCAAGCTGACAGTGGGAAGAGGAAGTGACATCTGCAGGGTCTGAGAGCACTTGGAGGGGATGGGAATATTCTAAAACTAGATGTGGTGATGGATACGCAGCTAGATAAATTTACTAAAAGCATAGAATTGTGGGCGGACTTCTGAAACTGCTCAAAGCCGGTGGATTTTTATAGAATGTAAATCACACCCTAACGAAGTTGTTTTAAAAATACCTTTTGCAGATTTTATTAGGTTTCTATTTAATTCTCTGAACTGTTTAAAATGACTCAGAGTATTAGTTTAGAAAGAATTTGCTTTTTAAAAAAAAATGTCAGCTAGCTGAAAGAAACAGAGCCTGCTCTGCCTGAGCAGGCCTTGAAGTTCAGCTTGTGACCACTGCAACCATGCCCATTCTGTGACTGGGCAAAGTCCATAGCCCTTGGCCCTTCTGAACCACCTCCTGCCTCAGGACACCCCCAACTGTGAGCAGGGAGCTCTCTCCAACCTGGCTCTCCTTGAAGCTGCCTACCCGCGGATCTCGAGCTCTGCAAAGAGAGGCAAAGCACCTACAAGGACAGAGGGATGGGCTCGTCTGAGAACGCAGCAGAAGACTGAATCTGAGGTCGTTGGTGCTTTGCAGAAAAAGGCAGGACAAGGAAGGTGCGCACCTGGGCCAGAAGGTTAGCAAACTAAGCTGGAGCTTCTGCCGCCCCAAATCTCTCGGCCAGCAGGGGTCGCTGCGACCAGTAACTCCGCAGTCTGGGTACCCGCCGTCCTGAAAGTTGGGGTGGCCCCGTGGTAACCGGAGTGAGCAAATAGGCGAAGGGACCTGGTGTCCTGACCACATCCTCGTTAAGTCCTCCACTTTGCCTCAGTCTGAGCCCCTCCACTCAATGATCTTATGGCTTCAGGCGTGAGACCACCGCACTGGGGACTGGGTGAAAGAGGCCCACCGCCACCCACAATCCTGGTGCGTCTGGCCAGCCTCGGGCTGGGGCGACCCGCAGTGCCTGAAGACAAAAGCTTTCGGTTTGTTTTTTTATCTATGAGGGCATCAGGTACAAGAAAGGCTGGAGATGAAGACCTGAACGGCGCCTACCGCAGGCTGTTACTGAAGAGCCAGCTGACTAGGGCTAAACTCAGTGTGCCCTGTACAGGAGCTAGGACCTGCGGGTCCCTCATACCACACCCGCAGGTGTCCTGGTGCGACCTGGACAAAGGGTCACTCTGGTTGGTCCTCCTCCTTGGGGCCCATTCCTCTTCAGGCTCCGTAGCAGGCTCAGGGTGCCCACAGCTAATCTGTCCAGCAGAGTCAGGTACCTGTAGTGGGGACACAATGTCCCAACGACTACAGGACGGTGGAGGGGGGAGCAGGGGAAGGCCAGCGGACCACAGCTGGAATCCCTAGTCCCACCCAGTCCTAGAGGACTGCTGCTTCAGGATAAGCAGTGTCCTCTTGCCCTAACCGGTCAGCACAGACCCAGCCTGCTCCCTCCTGCTCCCACACGTTTGTCCTCGGGTGCTTGGGGGAGGGCCTTCGCGTGTATGGGATCATGGGGCGGGATCTTCCCCAGTCTGTGCAGCCTGCTGCCTGGCTGGGTCAGAGTGACCTTCTAACTCCCAAACCATCTGAATATCACATCTCCCCCACCCCCTGACACCCCAATCTTGGAGAACCGTGACCTCTCAGCCCCTTCCTGAAGCTGGGCTGGGACTGTCCTGTCTTTTCCGCCTGCCTTCGTTCCTGCTTTGAGGGTCTAGCCTATTGCCCACTCCAGCCCTGCCTCTCCAGTTGTCCTCCATAATCATTCTCTCTCTGTCCCTTCCCCCATCTGTGTGTCTGTGTGTCTGTGTGTCTCTTCTCTCTCTCTCTTTCTCTCTCTCACTCCCCCTCCCTCTCTCCCTTTCTCTCTCCTTCCCCCTCCCTCTCTCCCTCTCTCTCTCCCTCCTTCTCCCTCTCTCCCTCTCTCTCTCCCCCCTATCTCTCTCTCTCTCTTTTAACTCATATACTCACACATACATATACACACACCACCACCACCCTCTTTGGGGGATATACCCTAAATTTCCCTTGCCCTGAGATCTTTGGAGGCAGGGCTTCCGACTGTCCAGTTAAATGAAGTCCTGGATATTCTTCAAATGTCATCCCGTGGGAAGACAAGATGGCTCAGAGGGTAGAAGAACTTGCTGTCAAGTGTGATGATCTGAGTTGGAGTTACAGGATCTTCATGGTATTAGGAGAGAACCGAGTGCTGCAAGCTGTCCCCTGATGTGTGTGCGTGTGTGTCTGTGTGTCTGTGTTTGTGTGTATAAATGTAATAAAAGTTTTAAAAATAAAACCTGCACTACAAAGTCATCACTGGCCAACATCACCTTAGAGATGCACAGTCATGCAGCCATACTGTCCATAGAGCAGGCGGGTCAGGGGCCCCATCGGGGTCAGGGGTCCCATCAGGGTCAGGGGTCCCATCGGGGTCAGGGGCTCCATTGGGGTCAGGGGTCCCATCGGGGTCAGGGGTCCCATCAAGTAGCCTAGCTAGATGGTGCAGGCGCATAGGGCCTCCTGCAATGCCTGTCCCCTCTGTGCCTGCCTGTCTTCTGCTGGCTCTAGGTTGCTCCTCTGTGGCCATCTTCTTCTTTCTCCTACCAGTTCCCTGGCTAATCCCCACAGACCTGCCTCCAGGAGACTCCTCCACAGGCTACTTTGCCCTTCAAGTGGGGGAGGGTGAGTCATGGTGGCAGCAGTATCACATGGAGGTGGGAGTGGGAAGGACATTCTGGTATGCCCAGCAGGCTTTGCCTAGGCTAATTCTGCACAGATACACACACACACACATGCACAGGCCAGTTCACGTGCAGTCATACCGAGGGACACACACACATATATTGAAACACACATGGAACCAAAAATATAGACACTCACAGAGACCCATTTTCATTGGCATATTGACTTATGGGCACAAACACACACACACACACATTTATGCACTGGGCTTTTCACATGCGTGCTGGCATACTCATACTTAAATACACATGCTGGGCACATATACACGAACTGGCACATACAGAACACCAAGTTGCATGCATCCTTTTTGTGGGCTGATAGCTCCAGCAGGCATCTTCACAGGAGGCTACTTCAGGGCCTGAACTGGAGCAAAGCCAACATCGAGTCCCACCAGGATTTGTGCTTAAGGTAGGCACTGCAGGAGCCGGGGTGTGTGTGGTCACATGAGCAGCCTGCTCCGCCCCCATCACACACATCTCTCAGCAGTAGCACCCAGCAGGAGAAGGCATCCCTGGGCCCTGCTCAGCCTTTGTTTCTGAGGTCAGTCTCCCTGTCCTTGGACCCTTTCCTCAGCCACCTCGAGTAGAGCAGGCTATTCTACTAGTGCATTAGACCAACCAGGAGAAGGGTCCTACGGTACCTATGCCCAGTTTACTAAGACTTCAGAGCCCTGCCTTTCCTTTCTTATTCCTTAAGGCCTGAGCTACTCTTGGAGATGCATGTGTCTGTGTGTGTGTGTGTGTGTGTGTGAGAGAGAGAGAGAGAGAGACAGAGACAGAGAGAGACAGAGAGACAGAGAGACAGAGACAGAGAAAGAGAGATTAGGTCCCAATTGCTAGACCACTTGGACTAGCACTCGGATTGCTGGCCTTGGACTTAAAACAAACTCAACTCCTGCCTCTGTCTCCCAAGTGCTAGCTAGGATTCCAGGCATGTACCACGGTGACATAGGCCTGGTCTATTGTGCCAGCCCATCAGCTGGTGTCCCTTCTCTAGATCTCAACAGGTCCCTCTCTGTCACATCAAAAAGCATGGCGCCTAGTTGTGCCTCAGTCACTGCCCTTTGGCAGGGCCAAGTACTACGAGGGCTCTCTGTGTCCCTTCCCGGTGGAAAGGGGGAAATGTAGTAGGGCCGACACAACACAGGGAAGTGGGTGTCAAGTGACAGGCAGTAGGTGGAGCCCCGGGTGCCCCAAGAGAGGCCTGAGTGGCAGGTGTGTGTGTGGACTGAGCACCCACCAGGAGGAGGAAAAGACCCAGTGGCCCCACTGGGCGTCCTGGTTAGCTTTCATTGTCAAGTTGGCATAGCTTAGAATCATCTGAGTTAATGTCCCTCGGGGGATTGGCCAGTTCAGACTGGCCTGTGGCTTCATCTATGAGGAATGGTCTGTGATGACTGATGTGGGAGGGCTCAATGTTATTATTATTATTATTTAAACAAAATCTCAATCAAATTTTACCAATGAAGACTTGGAGCCATATGTCTGCTCAGAGAAAGCACTCAACTGAGATGTCCAATCCCGGCAATCCCCTCTCTTTCAAAAAACTTCCTTCAAACTCAATGTCCCTCCCTTCTCCTTCCTGTGTATCTCTCTGATTCCCTCTTACTCCGTATGTTTTTTTTTTCCTTAATAATCCTATGTTCACTTCCTTTCAACCGGTTGCTTATTTTACCTTTTGACCTACAGGTGAGTGCATTTAATCCTGTTTACAATATTCAAGCAGACTGCTCTTGGATTAAAGGTGTATGCTAGGACTGAGCTACACCACAACTACAAACAGGTTCTTCCAGTAAATAATACAATCCCAGGGTTCAAATCTCAGCTGTGATCAAATAGCCTGCAAGAGCTCAGCACACTGTAGGAGGCACCATCCTGAGGCAGGTGTGCCTGGGCTGTATAAGAAAGCTAGCTGACCTAGAGTCTCTGAGTGAGCTTTCTCGAGCTTGCCAGCAAGGAACATTCCTCCGTGGGTCCTGCTGGAAGTGCCTGCTGCCACTCCTGCCCTGACACCAACATCCCTCCATGGATCGTGACCTGGAAGTGTAAGAACTAAAAGTTGCTTTGGGGTTAAAATGTTTTAGAACAGCAACAGAAAGGAACCTAAAACACTGGGTTCAAAGCAACCCCTGCCAGGCCTCATCTGCTCTCTAGGTCCTAGGACCCAACAAATCTGGTGCTCAGAAAACCTGGAACATATTCCCAAGCCTGCCCAAGGCCTGTGGTGAAGAGTACAGACAGAGATTCCGACACATGTAGCCCGAGGCCTTATAATCACCACCTCTCTTCTCCTGGTCTCTTGATTACTGGAGTGGTCCATGAGGTGGGGTCACTGGCCACAGTGATTGAAGGGAAGAGAAGCAGTAGCCTCTCTCAGGAAAACTGTGACTGTTCTTTCTTTTCTGGGGCGGCAACCATATGCCAGTTTTCTAACCAGAGCCTCAGAATGAAGCCGAATCCGTAGACCACAGGACCTTGGGAATGGTCTGGTGTAGCCTCCGGCAAAGGTTCAGCCTAGGGTGTCCCCTGTCTCCTCACTCCCAACCCCCTGACACCATGTTAATGGAAGACCAGTTGGTGTCTGGGCTGAGCAGGGCGGGAAGCTCACACTAGCACAGCATCAGCAGGGGCCAGAGGCCAGATCACAGTGGGTTGCTATCTCTGAGCCTCTTACTGGGAAGGAGGTATCTATGATTGCACTAGCCTTCAGGGCATCTTCTTCCATGGTAGTTATGTAGAAGCCCTGTGCTCAGGGTCCAGATCTGAGCCCACTTAGTTGTTATGACTTAGGTAGTTAAAGTCTTCCTGGGCCTCAGTTTCCCCACCCAGTTCACGCAGTGCCAGACAGAAGTGACCCACTGCAAGGAGCCCTGAATAACCCTTTGGCTTCTTCAGGAGGAAGCCTCTACCCTACCACTGCTAGGATTAGCACCCGACCCCCACCCCCTTAAGTTGCTTTGGGTTAGAGTGTTTTAACACAGCGACAGAAAGGAAGGTAGAACACAGGTCTGGTCTGGTTTCTAGTTGCTAGGATCCTATATACCTGCTGCCCGGAGGTGCTTTCCTGAAGACCGTATGGTCAGGAAGAGGGCAGTAGCCCATGCTGGAGGGCCAGCCCCTGCCACAACCTGCCACAGGGCAGCAAAAAAAAAAAAAAAAAAAAAGGGTCAGTTGTGTAATCAAAGCTCGGGGTTTCACTAAGGCTAACTGGCAGCCGTGCGTCACCCCAATGAGGTTCCTGTCGAAAGAGCATTGGAGCTGCTGAGAAATCCAGGGCAGGGTTCAGGGGTGAGCAAGGCCTCTGGTCTCCTGTCTAACTCATTGCTCCGTACTCAGGAGCCAGGAATGCTTGACGCTTCCCCTTCCAGCAGCTTGGACTTGGGACTAGCAACTTCTCTATACCACCTTCCCCAAACCCCTCCCAGGGCTGTGTCCAGACTCTGGCTACTCAGTAGCTCTCTGCAGAGATCCCCGTTCTTCTGTCCAGCAAGGCCAGCAACCAACACCTTCTTCCTCGGGTTCTCCTCTTAGCACCCCAGTGTGGTACCGCTGACAGGCCTGGGCAGCTTGCCAGATGCTGAGCCTCTGTTGTCACCACACACAAAGGCTGCAACCTGTGACCGTGGGTCAAATGGGTGAGCCTCCAGACCCTCAACTCTTGCCTGTCCAGTCCTTCCTTGCCTGTTTGCCTGGGGTGTCTCTAGCCTCAGACAACCTTTTCAGACCAGGTGTGAACGCCACAGTGGCATCTGCTGTGTCTCTCTAGAACTCCTTCTCTCCTGTTAGGACACTTGCAGGCCGGGATCTCTCCTCAGGCCTCCAGGCGCCACCTCCCTTTAGCACTGAAGCAAGACCAGGACTTCATTTCTGGAGCTGCCTTAGAGACCATGCGTGTCCCCGCTTCCCCCTGTGGGAAGTCGTCATGGCTTTGGGCCCAATAGATGAAGAGGCAGGTCACAAGAGGGTACTAAGAGCATCCTTGTGGCCAAATTTCGCCCCCTCAAGGGCACCCAATGGTCTT
Source organism: Apodemus sylvaticus (assembly GCF_947179515.1). Lineage (NCBI taxonomy): Eukaryota > Metazoa > Chordata > Mammalia > Rodentia > Muridae > Apodemus > Apodemus sylvaticus. Next base: position 57,500,662 of record NC_067488.1, on the reverse strand, counting down.
GCTGTGACCTGGTCGAGGCTTTGGTGATGTTCAAACCAACCACTCTTCATAAGCTGCTAAGCATTATGTAGGCTCAGCCTGCAGAACCTGACTGGTCCTAAGGATGTCTTATTGTTGTTTGTTTCTCTGTGTAGCCCTGGCTGTCCTGGAACTTGCTCTGCAGACCAGGCTGACCTCAAACAGAGACATCTACCTGCCTCTGCCTCCCTAGCGCTGGGATTAAAGGTGTGCATCACCACCATCAGGCCCTAAGGATGTATTTAAATCAGTCACATTAGTTGAAAGTTTTAAGATATGTAGCTTTAAGGACCTAGTCCCACAGGAAATCATCTGAGTCCCCGGACAGTGCTAAGAAGGTCCAGCCTGGGCTCCGTGAGGTGGGAACCTCAGAGCCTGGTAATTTTCCTAGTGGGAGTGAGGCAGGAAGGGAAGCAGGAGGAAGAAAGTCAGGAAGCTGTAGTCTATGCAGGATGTAAGGTAGTCTGCCCTTTCTCCTCTAACTCCAAAGCTAGTGCATGACCAGCAGTGCAGTCTCAGGAAGGACTGGGGTCTAGCTGATAGCTACAGGCCCGTCCTGGTCCCGAGGAGTTCACTGTACCAGGTCTTAGATCTGTGGATGGATAAATTATCTCTGCTGGTGAAATGAGCTAATTCAAGACAAATTAAGGCAGGTTTATTGGGGGCAGCTCTTGGGTGAATTCACTGACCACACAGGAGTTGTATGTGTGTGTGTGTGTGTGTGGGGGGTGATCAGTGAAGTAAGTCACCATGAAAAGGGAGACTGAGGAGAAGGGGAAAATGAGAGAGAAAGTGCAGAGAGGGAAGAGAGATGCAGAGAGAGAATGGGAACCAAAATGTCTGGATTGTATATTGAACCTCTGAGGAGAGGAAGGGCCATTCTCTATTCTGCCAGCCATTCTCTTTAACTGGTAGGGACTGAGGGATGCTGGGAGAACCTGGAGGCCAGGTCCGCTTTGGTGTGTAAAATAGGCCCCTCAGCTACTTGGCCTGAGTCTGAAACCCAGCACAGATTTTTGTCTCAACAGACGAGACATCACATTGAAAGTATCAGGAGCCTGAGATGACCCTTGCCCTCCACAGAGCCTCCTATACTAAAGTGGAGGATGGCTGAGAAGGTACTGGATACCACCCCGCGTGTCCTGCAGATAGAAGTATAGTGGAAACATACATATCATCTCGTGGCCCCAAGCTGCCAAGCAGTTGTGACTCTCTTGGAGGCCTATCCATGGGGAATGGGACTTGAACACCCACAGCCAGAACTGAATTGAGCTCTGATTTACTTTCTCACCAGAGAGAAGCCAGGGGCTCAAGTCCCCTGCAGCTTGTGGGTCACAGAGATCCTGATAGAGCCTAAGTAAGGGCAATGTACCGGAGACAGCAGTCAGAGAGCCGGAGGAGTGGGCTGGCCTCTGCGTCTCTCACTGTACCTTGTAGATCAACAAGTCTAGAGTAGCCCGAACTGTAGCAGGCCAGGCTTCCTGGACAGCATGTCCACGGGGACTAGGGTCCTGTGTGGAACTGGAGTGGCTCCAAAGGCCCTTCTGTTAAAGGCTTGGTCCCTAACCTTTGGCCGCATTAGGAGGAAGGTGGTAGGAGGTAGGACTGAGGAAGTTAGGTCACAGGGTGGTGGGGGTGGGGGGAGTGTGCTTGAGGGGATTTCGAGGCTTCAGCCTATCCTGTCTCTCTTGCTTCCTGACTACCACAAAGTAAACAGGAGCTGCCTACTCCCCACCAATCTGTACGCATCTCACCACCATGGTCTTAGGGAGCCAGCCCTCTGGCGCTTAGTACAGGAAGCCAAAACAATCTTTCGGCCAGCCGCCTGTTTATCAGGTACTGCGTCCTGTGTGATGGAAAGCTGACTAACATTCCTGGCATTCCACCTCTGGAACTCTGCCTGTCCAGGATCTGGGAGTGAGCCCTGGAGACTTCTCAGAATTTCATGGGGGTTGTGGCCCAGATGCCAGGAAAAGCCCACAGGCCCTGCACCCTGAACTCTTTCTGTTGTTTTGCAGTAGTGCCTAGACGCAGGGCTTACCGGACCTACATCCCTTTCTGGATCCTATGAGGCTGTGTTGGAGCTCCGCCCCCTTGGCCTGTCATCTTTGTGCTGGAAAACTAGTACATTGTAGCATCAGTCCAGAATAATATGCTGTCTTCACCCAGAGACCCGGCACTGCTCCTCAGCAGCTCCCAGTGGGTAAAGGCATGGTAGTGGGCAGTCACTCAGACTAAGCTGAGATGACATGGGTGTCCCTGTGTCCCCTACCTCGACCCACTCGGTTACCGGTGCCCAGAACTTCATCATCTTTTGAACTTACCAGTAGCCACTTATGTGGTCACTTGTGCCTGCTCCGCCTCTACAGCAGTCCTGCATTGGCTGCTGTGCACTCTGGGAGCCCTGGTCTGGAGGAGAGCCTGGGGGCCATGTTCTGTGGGTTTGCTGGACTTGCTTACTCCCAGCTTGGAGCTCCACCGACCTCCAGGCCCTTGTCCAGATTCAGACATTGGAACACTGTGGGGGCGACACACGAGGTCATGGCATTGGGCATTGCTGTCTGCCTCAAGTCCCCATCGCAGAGCCTGTGGGGTTGGCATGTACCAAGGTCAGTGAGTTCTTGTGTGTACACCCACCATGTAGGGGCCTCCCTATGGAAAGTCTAAAGGCCCATCAGCACCACCCTCTGGGGCATTGCCGCCTCAGTGTGAGTGCTTTCAGAGGCTAACAACTATTGTCCTGTTCAAACCCTCTCCTGAAGGTTTCTCTTCCTCAATTGCCTTGGTAGCATGAAGATCAGTCTCCCAAGGCTTTAATTTAGGACCCTGAAGAGTTCAGGGAGCCATCACGTGGATAGAGGTTAAAGGCTTGGGCCCCAGCCTTTTGGCCCCAGGTGGTAAGGTTCTCAGGAGGTACACAGATGGTGGGCCTAGCATCCTTAGACAGCTAGGGGACCCAGAATCACAAGAAGAGGACCCAGACCTATCTCCACAGAGCTATGGAGCGTGGAGATACCTGCCTCTCTTTGCAAGGTTGAGCTTGGTCCTTCTAGCCTCATTACTGGTTCAGGAGAAACCAGGAGCAGGGATACTCTAACCCCACCAGCGCCCTCCCCCCCAATATGCTCTAGACCGTGTGTTAGTGGCTTCTATCTTTCACTTCACTTTCCCCGACTCCCTGCTTCTCATCTCCTGGCCAGGTCTCTGCTGTGCTGCTGAGGCTCAACAGGTGGTACCCAGTGGTCTCAAGACTGGGCACTGCCTACTAGTGACCCAAGATGGGCATGGCTTATGGCTCGCTCCTCCCACAAGATGGAGCCAGGGCTCAATTGCTATTGACTGAACATCAGCACACCATCTTGCACTCAACCCCCTTCCTACTCTTCCAAATACTGTCCATTCTACTCCATCTGTTCTAACACCTCCACCACACTTGGCTGGAGGCAGCATGCCACTCCCACCCATGGGAAACAGACTTCTACTCTTCCCAAGGGCAGTTGCCCCCACCCCCAAGACTCCCAAGACCAGCCTTCTATCTCTGAGTAGCATAGAAGGTGCTAAAGAGAGACTAGGAAGAAACACCCTCTGGCTACCTAATTCACTGGGCTGGCCTCTTAAAAGCTCATCTCCAACCCTCCCCCTCCCCCCATCACCCATTTGACAGAGCTTTAATAGAAACCTGGAAGGCTACCCAGGGCCCCAGTCCAATAAACACAAGATATCCATTATATACCAAAACATTTAATTGAAATACCTGTATAAAAAATATGATCTTCAGACATTTCACACTTTTGAACTTATACAACCCCACCCCTGATGCCTACTCACACCAGGGTCACAGAAACACAGCTGCTAAAATAAATTAAGGGCTTGAGACTCTGTCCCCACCCAAGCTTTCAGAGCCAGCAAGCAGACTGTACAAGGTCAATAATTTAAACCCCTCCCCAGTGCAGAGTGCCCAGGGTGACGAGGTCTCCCACTCCCCTTAAATTAGCCACTGTACAAATTCTTCCTCCCACAAACATGGGGGTTGGGGACCTCCTCCAGGTGCAGGAACTAGGATGGGGTCTGTGGACTGAATAGCCAGCCACCTCGCCTTTCCTGAACACCCAGGGGCCTGGAGAAGGTGGTTGCTTGGAGGAAGGAACCTCAGCAAATAAATTAAACAATAAATAGCCCCAGCAGGGCAGGGGCGCCCTCCAGGGTGATCACACCATAAATAAGAGACCGTGGCACGCTCAAGGTGCGTGCCGTGCCGTGCCAGGGAGGCAGACGGGCAGCAGAGGCCCAGCGTTGCATTGCTTGTGCAGACATGCCCAGACGAACACCAGGAGACTGGAGGGTTGGAGGTGGGCACCACAGGGCGCTCCATGTCAAACACTTGGTCAGGAAGGCTGCCTCCAAGATGGAGCAGCAGAGTAGGGGTCTCTGGTTCAAGTATCCACCCAGGGCAGGCGGGACCTTGCTTAGCCCGCAGCCATCTTTGGATAGAAGAGCTCAAGAAAACCCAGGCCCTGTGGAGCAGCGTTCAAAAAGGCACTCAAAGCAAAGGAAACAGGCCCGGTGCCGAGAGCAAAGGTCACCAGGGGTCAGAGGTCACTGCTTTTGCAGGAGACATCCCAGGCAGAAAGTGTTCATTGTGGGAGGGCTGACTGGGCTGAGCCCAGGCCCCTCCTCCTCCTCACAAGCTCTCACTGCTGGAGGTGGTGCTGGCCCCGTCATCAGGATCCAGGGCACAAAGCCGAAGGTCACAGTTCTCTGGAACGCTCCCCTCTGTCCCCAACATCCAGGGGTGGGCAGCAATTTGGTCCAGGGAGGGCCTCTCGGAGGGCCGCAGGGAGAGACACCACTCAATAAGCTGCTGGCACTCTGCAGAGGGAACAGGGGTCAGAGTCCTGCTGCAACACTGCCCTGCTCCCACACAGCCCCGGGTTATACAACACACCTGGGGAGACCCTCCTCCGGAAAAAAAGCCTGCCACGCAAGATCTCCTCGTCCTGCTCAAAGGGAATGTCCCCACACACCATGTCGTAGAGCAGTACACCCAGGGACCACACAGTGGCAGACCGCCCGTGATATCGGTGATATCGGATCCACTCTGGGGGGCTGTACACACGAGTGCCTGCGGGAAGAATCGGTATTAGGCATACACACACACTGGGGGTGAACACAGTGGACAACAGGCCTTCATTAGCTAGCTCTCTGCCTGCCTCCAAACGGGGCCTCCGAGAATCTTGCTTGTCATCACCCTGGAAAAACCCCAACACAGCAGCAGGCGGGGCTCGGGAAAGGAGGGAGGTGGAGGGCAGGAGAGGAACGGGAGTGAAGGGGAGGCAAAGGCCCACCCCCGACAGGCCCCACGGCAGGAGCGCTGTCACATGAGCTCCGGCTCCGGTTTCACAACAAACAGATACAACTGTAAGCCACAGGGAACCAGGCCCGGTTCTAGCTCCTCCCGCGCCGGCTCGCCTGCTCAGCTCTGCCAGGCTAGGAGAGGGGAGGAGAGGAGCGCGGGAAGAGGAGGGGCGGGAGAGATGGGAGGAGGGAGGAGAGGAGTGGGGGAGCCCCGGCTTCCCCGCGCTCCGCAATGCGGGGATTTCTACTGCGGCGCCCCCACGCTCCGCACGCACGCACGCAAGGGAGGCCCGCGAGCGCCCTCCCCGGCACAGGGAGGGGCCACGGCGCCGAGGCGGCTGGCGGGGCCCTGCGTCACGCGCGTACCGCGGGTCTCCCTGGCTGCCACCCACCGTCCCCAGACCCTGTGCCCTAACACCGCAGAGGGCTACCCCGGTGTCCCCACTCACCCTCCCCGCGCCCCCCCCCCCAGGATCCCGTAAGCCCGGCGTGGCGCGTGGGCCTCCTAACAGTCGCCGGAATGCCGCACCGCCTGCTCACCATCAAAGTCAGTGTAGACCGTGTCCTTGAGCACCGCGCCCGAGCCGAAGTCGATGAGCTTCAGCTCACCCGAGCGCAGGTCCACCAGCAGGTTCTCGTCCTTGATGTCGCGGTGCACGACCCCACAATTGTGGCAGTGCCGCACGGCGGCAAGCACCTGCGCGAAGAAGCGACGCGCCAGCGGCTCGTCCAGGGCGCCGCGTTCGGTGATGAAGTCAAAGAGGTCCTGGGCCGGCTCGGGTCGCTCCAACACCAGCAAGAAGCCGTCGGGCCGCTCGAACCAGTCCAGCAGGCGGATGACGCCGCGCGCGCCGCCCGCCGCGCCCACCTTGCGCAGCAGCACCACCTCCAGGGGCACGGCCACTCCGCCCTGGGGGACAAGGCGGTCATCGGACAAAGCCATGGCAACCCGTACCCGCACCCGCACACCCCGCGCCCGCATACTTACGAGACTGCCCCACTCGGTCACCCGCTCCTTCACCACGTGCTTGACGGCCACCTGCGGGGAAGGGGGGACGACACGCGAGCGGTCAGACGGGCGGCCGAGCGTGGCGATCGTCCACGCGGGTGCGCCCGGAGCCACGACTCACCGGGAGTCCGTCGGCGATGCGGCTGCCCGCGTAGACTGTGCCGAAGCCGCCGCTGCCCAGCACGGCGCCCACCTGGTACACCTTCTCGAAGCTCTCCTTGTCCGCCTTGGCTGTGGGACACACAATCGGGTTGGTGATGGTGACCCAAAGCCCCTCCGGTCCCCCGCCCAAGCCCCCTCCCTGGCCCGCGCACATACTTGGCTGTAGGATCTTCACTGGGAGGTGGTCCACGCCGCCAGGCCCGCAGAGGTGCGCCAGGGAGCCGAACTTGGACAGCAGCATCGCGGGTGGCCTCGCGTGCGGTGCCGCCTCTGACCCGTCCGGCACGGACGCGGGAGGGCGGTCTTCCTGACCGCAGACAGCGCGGCGGATCCCACGGCCCCGAGCCGAGCGCTCAGCGGGGCAGCCGCGCGGCGCAGTTGCCCGGTGGCCGCGCGGAAGCGCGTAGACGGCAGCTGGCCGAGCGGCTCACACGCCCCGGCCGCCTCGCCCCGGGGTTTTGGACCACTGAGATGCGTATCACTCCGCGGAGGCGGGGCCGCCTGAGGATCCGCCTCCTTCCGCCAGAGGCTCGCTTGGCGGTGTGGCTGTTTTGAGTCTGGCAAGGCGGTGCTGGGAAAGCCGGACGCTCCCTGTCGGTTCACCGAGGGCTGGTGGCGCGCGGGGACCGCGACCCGTCCGGACTAGCTTGCCGTAGTAGAGTCGCGGAGGTGCACGGCGTTCCGCGGCTTTCCACAGCTCGCTCACCCGCCCTGCGCACGCGCGACTCGCGCGCGGGCGGCGGCCCCTTATGTCTGTGGCAGCGCGGGCGGGGCCGTATAAGCCAATGAAAATCGAGGTTTTGAAAGGACACGGGGATTCAGCCAATGACAACGTAGGGCGGGGTCTCCAGAGCCTCACCCCCCCCAGGCCGCACCGAGGAAGGTCACTCTGGCTCCGCGAGTTATGCGTGTTGTTCCCTCGTTCCTCGTGGGCGTTCGTGGCTGGTGGAGTGCGAGGAGTCGGCTCCCTCAGAGAGGCGGAAGTCCGGGAGGACAGTCGTGCGGCTCTGAGGCCTTCGCTGACACTAGCCCTGTAACGCGTAACCCGCTGCTCGCGCGCCACGATGCGCACGTGGCTGGGCGAGGGAGAAGCATTGCCCTAAGACCTCAACCCGGCCTCAGCTCCTGGAGCACACCTTGTGCCCATCTGCTAGACTCAGATCTCACGTTCCTAGCTGGGTACTTACGAGAGCCTCCTAACCCCTAGATCCTCCCCCCTGGGAACTTGTCACTCTGCTTTTCAGCCACCTGACAAAGTGTCTCTTTGGCTGCTCACTACCAAAGGCTCTTTGTTGATGGCTATTATATCCATAGTTCCCGTCCTGAGCAGTCCAAGTAGACACAGCCTACAGCAGTTTCCCTGTGTCCTTTCTACCTACACCTTAAGACACCAGTGAAATTAGACTCTACCGTTGTTGGCCTCTGGCTAAGTCACTGGAGCAACCCAGGACTTTGGGAGATATGTCTTGTCATCTGCCAGCCTTAGCTGCGTGAGACTGGGTTATGAACCATCGCTCCCTGGACTTTAGTTAGATGTCTAAACGATTCAACTGGCATCCCTGGACTTCTACTACCTGGGGGATCTGGAGCCTGGCATCTTGTCAGCGTTCCTTCACTCATGCTACAGACCACACTTTCTCTGGAACATTTCAGAGGCACCTACTGCCTTGACACAATTTTGGGCACCCAGTTTCCTCACCCCTTTGTGGGCTAGACCCTCAATTGTCAGGACACACTCAGGCATACATACTCAATGGCTGGTCCTCCGAATAGGTCTCAAGTTCTTGGAGCTCTGTCTGACTTTCTCCTAAAGTGCTTTCCAGGAGCTAATCACGCCTGCCAAGAACAAAGCTTTCAGTAGCAACTATCAGCAGGGTTTACAGGGTACCTGCTCAGGTGTGTGTGTGGGGGGGGGGGGGGGTTCCTGCCTGTGGGTGCTTTCAAAGGACCAGCTAAGACCCCAACAGGACCTGTGCTCCTCCTGGCCAGGACCATCTGGTTGTGTTGGACCCCAGTCTTTGGGAGAGGGAGGGAGGGGTGCTTGAGAGCTGTCTAGGTGTAAGTGGACAGTAAATTCAATGGTGAAAAATGGCGGAGGGGGGGGTTCCTGGTGCCTCTCTAGTGACCCCCACCCAGCATGTGACCAGACTGTCCTCAAACTCACAGAGATCCTCCTGCCTCTGCCTCCCCATTCTGGGATTTTAAAAAAAGAGTGTGCACTAGCACCACCAGGCTCCCAAGTGATTTTCTTTTCTTTTTCTTTTTTCTCTCCTTTTTGTGTTTTGTTTGTTTGTTTGTTTGTTTGTTCCTTTTTTTGTTTTTCGAGACAGGGTTTCTCTGCATAGCCCTGGCTGTCCTGGAACTCACTCTGTAGACCAGGCTGGCCTTGAACTCAGAAATCCACCTGCCTCTGCCTCCCAAGTGCTGGGATTAAAGGCATGTGCCACCACTGCCTGGCTTGTTTTGTTTTTGAGACAGGGTTTCTTTGTGTAGCAATTGATGTCCTGGAACATGCTCTGTAGACCAAGCTGACCTTGAACTTATTGATCCACCTGCCTTTGCCTCCCAAGAGCTGGGGTTAAAGGTGTGCTGCACCAACACCTGGCTCCCAAGTGAATTTCTAAGGCAGTTCATTAGCATCCTTGGTCCCTAAACTCCTGAGGGTTGCTCCCAACACCTTAAATCTTCCCACACTAACAACATGAGGCCTTACCTTATGGTGCTCAGTCTGTCATAGCTGCTCTCCCCTCCCTTCAAAGGCAAGCTGAGACCCCTTCATGGTGCTAGAGGGCTTGGGGAGAAGGAAGGGCTCTGTGGAACAGGAAGCAATCCTTCTCAGGTGGGGATTTATCTTCATTGTATTGTAGATCGATTACTCCGTGGGCCTGTGTGTTCGTTGAGGACACCCCAAAACCTACTAAGCTCCATGATGTTATCAGAATAGGCCCCCGCCCTTACCCCCAGGAATCACCCATCCAACATATGGGTCTCATCAGATTCCATTTAGCCTGAAGAAAGGTCTGGTAAGAGGCTTTATCTAAACAGCTACCCATGCATCTGTTCTGGACAGCCATTTGGAAATCCCTGTGTCCCCAAATAATCCTGCCTCATCCCCTACCAGCAATGAGCATAACCTACCCTATCACCCTATTAATTAGTTTATCAAATAGAGGCTCTGGTGGGTCCTGTCCATGGAGCCTAGAGTCTGGACTGAATCCGAAACCCAGGGCTTCTGGTCCTGTGTCCGTCTGCCCTATCCTCGCTCCCAATCTGTTGGAAGGCAGACTTCAGGCTGTCCCTGCTCCACAGGTTTCAGCACCCGTAATCAGTTAGTGTGCTGGGTCCCAGTCCTCCACCTGTTTTTTCCTGGTTCCTGGAAAGTCCATCCAGTAAGCCTTAAAAATAGCTCTGAGCCTCACACGTCAGTCATCCCATAGGTAGCAGAGCTGGAGCACTCCCACAGAAGAGAACGGTCCTGATGCAGATGCCCGTGCCCTGTCGCTTGCTTTCCCACCACTCACAGGATGCTCTGGGTTCGGATCAGTGTGGCGTTACAGGAGTATCCTACCTATCTACCTCTGTCTTAACCCGGTGTTACTCAAGGAGAGAGCTGGTGGATCAGGACAGCTTCTCCCAGAGAGTGTCTCTCACTCACTCGCTTACCTCCCCCCCCCCAAGCCACCCTGTCCCCATCTACATGCAGCCTTGGAAACAGCCATTCCCGCCCTGCAGTGGGTACTGAGAACAAGAACGCACAGCCAGCCCCACCAGGTCACTCTGTCCTGATGGTGGGAGGGGCTGTGTTGTTGCTGTGGTGACAAGAGCCAGGCTGTCCTTTTCCTGGTAGAAAAGAGGAGAGGATGAACTGGAGGATGGTAAGGGCCTCAGTGTACAAACACACACACACACACACACACACACACACAAACACATCCTGAGGGGGGGCAAGGAGCCGTATTACTTACAAACCTAGTCGCACACAGGCACACAAAAACACAATCCAAACAATCTACAGACCTTCAGTATTACAGGGGAGGGTAAGGTGGGGTACCTCCCACAGTCTCCCCAAGCTGCTTGCCCTGGTACCCTCAGACTCCCTCAAGCCTTCACCTCCTGGCAGGTCCCATCTACATCCAGTGCTCTTGCCAACAGCAGAACCTGTCCAACTGCCCCCTAGGTAGGCTCTGGGTCTTCCCAACCCCACCCCCCAGGCTGTCTTCAATGTCTCTCTAGCCTGAGAGTCTCCTCATTTGCCCTTTGTTTACCACACAGACCCACGGGTCTATTCTATCTTACCTCCTTCCCATTAACTCATTGTGTCCAGTCCCCAGCCTCATTCCACTCCAAGTCTCTTTGGCTATCAGGGTCAGTCCTTCCTACAAGCAATTCCTACTGGACCCTGAGCCACCTCTCACTTGGCTCCTACTGTAAGAGGTGATGGCCCAAATTGAGCAGGCCCCCTCCTTAGCCCCCACAGGCCAGCCAGGCAGGATCCCAGAGAGGCACACCTGGCACTAGTCTCACACCCCTGGCCCTGGCCCTGGCCCTGGCCCTGGCCCTGGCCCCAGATCTAGACTTGGTGTAGTGCCAGGCCAACCTCTCCCTGGCCTGGCCCTGAATAGCTGATCAGCCAGTAGGCCCTGGTTGCCCACCCTGTCAGGCTTGTCCAGGGCCAGGCCCCCAGACCGGCTTGAAGCAGAGCTCTCAGTTTAAGGCCGGCAAGGCCCTTTCCCCTCCTGCCTCCACACTCCTTGGCAAACTGCTCCTGATGGGGACAGGAGCCAGAGGAGCCAGCCAGGATATTGCAACATTTTGCCAAAGGCGTCCCTGGGTTGGGGAGGCCCAACAGGATCAGAAATACAACAGCAGCCTGCGTGAACTCTGGCCCAGCCACTGTGGCTGCCTCTGCCAACCTTGTCCCAGATGCTGACAGACTCCATCTCCTGCCCAGGGGACCCTTGCCTGTCTTAAACCCTCAGCCCAAGCCCATCTACTGTGGACAAGTTGCTGCTCCCCCTTGGCATGGTCCTTGCTGCCCCTTACTCACGCTCTGCTCTAACCAGGGTTTGTATCCGAGCATAGGCAGCTGACCCCAACCCCCTGGACTCAGCATTAAGAAGGCCCTGGGGTGGGGTGGGGGGACAGAGAAGATGCTATGGGTATCTAGGCCTAAACCAGATCTTCATCTTCAAATGCTTTCTGGCATCCTCCCCAAAGCAGTCCACACTCTCTCCTCTGGTCAGCCTTGAAAGTGATGATGGCGGATATGGTGGCATCAGCCCACCCCATCTGGATCCAGCCGCCCAGAGAGCTTCAGCCACATTGGCCCCAAAAGAGTTGATCTGAGCTGGGCCTATGGACCCCTGTGACAGAATGGTCTGGGCAGGGTCCCGGAAGACTGGACTGAATGCACTCCTCCCAAGGAGCTGGCCTTAAACCCAGCTGCTCATCCGGTCTGTACTGGGCTGAGCTCACCTCCACCCCCACCTAGCTTTTAACATCTCTCTAACTCATCTCTGAGGACCACCTTCAGAATCCCACTCAGGCCTTGCCTTGACTGCCTGACCCACCTAGTATAGTTGCAGCCTCCCCAGGTATAGAACCGGATGATGGTGGCTGCTATGTGAAATGATGTCTAAGCAGTATCTACCGAGTGCCTGGTGGGCACACGGCCTGAAATTTCATCAGCAGTGTCTCAGAGCTTCCTACATGGCTTGGCTTATGGTAAGACCTGTCATGCCTTTCAAAAGTTCCGCCATACTAAGGATCCTTTTGGGCCAACCCCACCTAGACAGGTGGTAAGGTTAGAGTCTCCATTCCCCCTCTTCCTACTTCTATCTGTCCACATGGTTAGGCAAGATTTTAGACCACCCATCCCCCACAACTGGTGGAAGGCTCTTGTGTGGGAAAAATGAGCTCCGCAGCCACAGCGGGTTGGAGGGAGGGAAGGCTGCCTGGCTAGTGGGGAGGAGGTCTTTGCCCAGAAGGCGGGGCAGTCTCGCATGGCCCACCTATTGAGGAAGCCTGGCTGGGAAGAGGCTTGGGTCCTCTCTAGGGGCTGGAGACGCTGAGGCCTGTTCTGTGCCCTACAGGGTTATGTCCAACACTCTTGTACCCTAGGGATGCAGAGGGACCAGGAGGAATGTCCAGCTCAAGTGTGACCATGGCCGGGAGAGGCACATTTAGTGAGCTCCCGTTGCACACTTATCAGCTTGACATCTCCATATGCCTGCCCCAAGTCAGCCCAGGACTCTGCTGTCCCAGACTTCTTCCTGCTCTCATGTGGTCAAAGAGAACAGTGGGTCTTTGCTGGGACCAAGATGTTGGTGTCCAGGGCAAGCCTGTGGGCAGCAGCTGGCTCCATGGAGCTCTCGGACACGAGTGTTCCTGATGGGTATGACCTCTACCCATGGATAGATGGAGCCAGGAGAGAAACAAGGCAGGACAGATGACTGCTTCAGATCTGACAGGAGTCAGCTCCTCTCTGACAGCCCCGGGCAGTACCCACACAGCATGGAGCTGGAAAACCTAGGTACCCAGTCTCTGTGGATTACCTTTAATTGCTCAGAAATAGAGGTGGATTTGGTAAGCCCCCCCATACCTGGGTACTGGGGGAGGGGCAAGGAGGAGGTGTAGGGGAGGGGTGCGGGGGTGGGGGGCGGGTGGCTGGCAGTCAGCGTCATTGAAGAAGAAGTACAGGCTTAAGCTCTGCTCACGGATGAACTAGAAAAGCGTGTTTTCACCGTGCTCAGCGCCTAAGTGCGTGTTGGTCCACCGGATTGCCAGGAGCCCGCCCTCACCACCTTCTCCTTTCACACCTGCTGGATTGGACCCAGGCCTACAGGCAGGGTCAGGATCCTGGAAACCACAATGTGGATACAAAGCCAGCCAGGCTGGGGCCGGGTGCAGGACCAGTGCGCAAAGCTGATACTCCTTCAGGCTGTGTCCTGTTGCTCTTTCTACCCCACCCTCTCTTGAAAACCCTCGAATCTGGCCCCGAGGTGTCCACTGAGCCAGGCACTAACGGGCACCAGGGACATTCAGATTCCAGGCTGCAGCAGGAACAGAAGTCAGGGTGTTAGTGTCCATACCAGAGGACCAGGTCTACAGGGGGTTGTTGAAATAACACATAATTATCATTCATAACACAAGCAGCTCCAGGGGGTGATGAACTTTAACTGGGGCTCCCTCTTCTGGAACCCCGTGTCTCCCAGGCCCTTCCCAGGCAGCTCTAGGTGACGAACCAGGAAGGCCACGAGTGCCTAAGAACAACAGAGCAGGACAGCTAGAGCCCTGAGACACAGTCCTTTCTGTCTGCTCTGGAACCTGGTTGTATAGAGTCCAGAGAGACCCACTGAGGCCAGAGAAAGGCCTTGCCCTGTCCCTATCTCTGGGCTAGGGTTTCACAAACCCACCCTGACCCCTGGGGCTCTGAGGTCTGGGCAGGGCATCTCTAGTTCAGAAGTGGCTAAGCTTTGTTCCGACCACAAGACCACTTCCTTATTCCTAGGAAGTGTCAGGGTGGCAGTGGGGGAGGGAGGGCGCCCTGGTCTGTACATAGGTGGACTTGGCTTCCATTGCTGGCCTACTCACTACCATTTCCCAGTGAATGTTCTTGCTCCCCCTCCCCCAATGTTGATTGTGCGGGAGGGGGGAGCATTCTGGAGCAGGTGAGGTGTCCAGTTCTCCAGAACCCAGGCAGAAGAGTCCCCCTGGAGGACACCCACCAAGGTCCCAAGGGCTACCCAGTCTGGATCAGAGCCCCAAAAGAAAGGTATTTGGTGTATACTGGCTCCCAGACGGGCACTAGGCTGTATGCACTGTAAATAGCACCCCCATGTATGTTCACTGTTCTTGGAGTTTACGAACCTTCCTGTTTTTTTTCCCTGAGTCCCCCCAAGCTGGTGAGACCCATGCATAACAACTACCTCAGGGGTACCAGGCCCCTGGACACAGCTTTCTGGCTTTTAGCTTTAACCCACCTCTGAGGAAGAAGATTAGGAAACTTGACCTGGGATGGTCACAGGCTATCCATTGTCTGGGAGCTGGGGAACAGATGAGGCAGCTGAGTCCTCTTGTGGTAAGACAGGGATTCCTCATCTCCCATTAGGGGACCCTCCTCACAACATTCACGTTCCTGTCCCTGTCCCTGTGCAAAGCTGTAAAGAAGAGCTGGCTTGGGGCTTGAGACGGGATGGGATGGTACCCCTGAAATGGAAAGCTGGGGTTGGAGGATCCTCAGGCACAGATGTACCCCCTTACTCCCCTCCTCGCCCCGCTGGTCGTCAGAATGCACAGGAAACCCGGTGGCTGAGTCAGCACACAGAATGGGAAGAATGGGAAGAATTCTAGGCTTTCACTCTTTGACTATGTTCCCACCCTGAGAACCTTCCCATCCCCCCCCAGCTCCACAGCACCCCTGCCCCTCTCTGCTTAGCAGCCTTAGTAGCCTACAGGCCCCACACCCTTCTCCGCTGGAATCCCCTCCTCCTCGTCCCTTCTGACCTTGGCGATTACTGAGTTCACACTGGCTCCTTGGGGCTGTGGGTGCCAGGCCACAGCCTGGCACTAGAAGACCTGCCGTCTACAGTCCATCTGCTGTGTCAGCATTGGCCTCCTGGGCCTAGGCTGCAAAGCTGAGCTATGTCAGGGTACCAAGGACTCAGTGCCTGCCGACCACACAGAGCCTACCCAGGCATGCCTCCTGCCTCGCACCTGACCATCCTGCCCTCTGAACACACCTCCTTGTCTGAGTACATCCTGCTGTCCTTGGGCTAGGGAAAGGTCAGCTCCAGCCAGGCCTGGAGTCCAGTAGAGGAACAGGAGGGGATGGGTGGGGGATGGAAGTTGATGGGGTCCGGGGCTGAAGCTGGGGGAGAAAAGGGCTGCGCGGATGACCTGCTGAGCCTTTCAGCCAGCACAGCACCAAGCTGAAGTGCTGATGTCACCCAAGAATCTGTGGTCTAATCCTTTTGAAAGATTTGGGGACAAGGTTATGGCTCTGAGTTTCCCCAGCCAGGTTCAGGCCTCTGTTGTACAAGGAAGAAGGAGAAACGCTCAGGTTCTTCAGGATCTAGTGGGGCCAGGGGCATGAAATCGCTTGCCCATTGCCCTTGAAGTCCAGTCAGCTGTTGTGGCTAACCCCAGGTCCCTATCTGAGCACAGGTATACTCTACTAAGTAATGGTAGGTCAGTGGTCTGATTGGGGATAGGAGATGCCCAGCCTTCTGGTCCCTTGGGGGAAGAACTGACAACCTAAGCAGGTAGGACAAGTCCAGGATCCATTCCAAAGAGAAGACTGATGAATCTCAGGGAATATGTGCAAAGGAGATCACGACTGGTCCCCGACCTGCTCCTCTGTCTTTGCTTTCTTCGGGTCGCAGTCTCAGCCACACCCTTGCCTGGGTGTTCCCAGAGTGGCTTTAGCTTCCCTGGCGGCTGTGGGAGGGGAGCCGCTGACTCG
Organism: Apodemus sylvaticus; assembly: GCF_947179515.1. NCBI lineage: Eukaryota > Metazoa > Chordata > Mammalia > Rodentia > Muridae > Apodemus > Apodemus sylvaticus. The sequence continues at coordinate 57,484,655 of NC_067488.1, read as the reverse complement.
TAGTTTCTGGGACGCAGTTTTGGGGTTTCGACCCGGCCCTGGTAACCCGCCCAAGTGAACAAGTTGGCTGGTCTGGGACCGTAGACGGAGGCTGCCCCATGGGCAGCAGCAGCAGCAAAATCAAAACAAAACAAAACAAAACTATCATTCGCTTGGTTCCATCCAGCCTGACGTGTAAGCTCTGGTACGCAGCCAGCCCTCACCTGATTTACCTCACCTCAGCACCCCTAGCCCCGAGGCCCACTACTGCCCTGCAGTCAAGGGTCCTTCTTAGCTTTATCTGTCTCTGGAGGTTTCTGAGCATGTGAGACTCCTGCTCACCGAATCCCTGTTGCCTGAGGAGGAAAGGCAATGATTGGGCCTCTGTTCCCAGCTGTAGAATGGGTTTGCTAGGAGCTCCATCCACCTAGCAGGACTGAAGAGGAAACCTTTAGCATCCATAAGCAGATGGAGATCTGTTCCAGCATCTAGGCTCTTCCCAGCATACCTTTCACATCCATGTGCTCCCACATGCCCTCGGACCTCGGCCAGGGCTTTGTCCCTCCCGGCAGCCCTAAAGTCCTACTAGGTAAGCTCCACCAGCCCGGGGTAGGGAGTGTGCTCTATTGAAAAGGCCTGGTAGTTATAGGAGTTAACTCAGGCCTTGGTGGGGTCCTCCGGACCTTGGCAGCCTGTCAAGGGGATAGGCTAGCTGGCAGGAGAGAGGAAGGGTCAGCAGCGCTTATATATTCAGGTCCTACAGACAGGTTCTGCTCCACCTTGACATCTTCTTGATTATTGTTTATAGGTAGGGAAACTGAGGCTTAAGAAAGCAAAATGGCGCCAGGCAGTGGTGGCGCATGCCTGTAATCCCAGCACTCTGGGAGGCAGAGGCAGGAGGATTTCTGAGTTCGAGGCCAGCCTGGTCTACAGAATGAGTTCCAGGACAGCCAGGGCTATACAGAGAAACCCTGTCTCGAAAAAACCAAATCAAAAAAAAAAAAAAAAAGCAAAATGGCTGGCCTCATGGTGGCCATAGGGGGACTGGGTACACAGCCATACTTGGGCTTAGAACTAGGCCCCTGGAGACTGTGCTGGAGGAGCAAGGCCCTGGCCCTCACAGGTCCCTGTGCCAGCTGCTACCACTGATCAAGTAAGAAAGAGTGCCCAGAAGCTTGGGACAAAAACTGGTTGGGATGGTTTGGTAGGGGCGAGGGGACCTCAGCCAGGTCTTTTTTTCTGAAATCTCACTCGGCTGAGGTAATTTAGTGACCCGTCCAAGCCAATGCGGAGCCACTAAGGGGCTCCCAAGCAAGGCCAGAATGAAGCCAACCTGGCCGGCCAGTGGGGTCAGAGGGATGAGAAGCCCAGCGCTGTCAGACCAGCCCTGCCGCAGCTAGCTCAAGGGCTTAGAGCGTTGGCTGACTGCTTGGGGACTGAGGTTGGGATGAGCACAGGCTGAGATGGGGCTGGAGACTGAAGTCTTTCAACACCCAGGGACCGGATCCAGGTTTGGCCTCCCAGTGAGGTTGGCTTTTCCCAGGTTTGCTGTGTCCTTTGTGCTGCTGACCTATGAAGATGGGTGGAGTGTGCCTTTGGGTGCTGTCCAGCCCACCTATTCCTCTATCTTAGCCTCCAAGGCTCTACTGTACCTGTTCTGCCACTCCCAGCTGAGCCAACACCCCCAGCAGGTGGTCACCTGATGTAAGCAATACCCATGACGCACAGGCCAGGGCCTGCGACCTGCCTGCCTCCTGGCTGGGCCCCAGTGCACACAGATCCACGTGAGCAAACAGGCAAGCAAAGGCCATGTGCACACACGCGCACATACACACACACACACACACACACACACACACACACACACTGCAGCTGCACCAGTCAGACCGGTTCTGCACCATCAGCCCTCAACCTCTGTAAAGTTCACATTGGTATAGGACCCACACTGCAAGAGCAATGACTCCCTGTACCCACAAGGTCCCAGCCCCCAGCACGTGCCCTAAGTGATGCCCAGCCTCAGTTTAGTTTTCCTACCGGTAAGCCAGATAGTGCTGCTTAACCCAAGGATTTTGTGAGGCTCAGCATGAGAAGACCCTCTATAGCTGAGTAGAACATATCTCCAGCATGGAGGAGTATGGAGACAATCTCCCCCCTGCCCCCCATTCCCTCTGCAAATGTGGCTGAGCTGGCAGTAAAGCTAAAAACTTCAGTCATTCACCAACCGTTTCCCAACCCACCTCATGCAGACACCAGGGATGCCAGCTGGGCTCTGCCTCACTAAGTGCAGTCCACCGGGTCTAGGAGGAGGCCGTCACAGCCCTTGTGTGTGGAGCAGGCTGACAGGGCAGCAACCTCAGGCGAACCCCGGCTGGCAGCTGGTAGTTCATTCCTTAGCTGTGGATTAGCTGATTGGATACTCGGTCATCCTGATGTTCCCCAGGCTGCAGCCCAGCTTCTCAGTTCCTTAGGGCCGATGGGATCGCATTCCCATCTTCTCCGGGATCACCAAGTTACCCTGAGGGAGACTCAGCTACAGAGGTGATGAGTTTGTGCTTGTGGGTGGGATCTGTGTGAGCCTTGAGTGAGCATCGGGATGTGTAAGGATGTGGGGACTCGCTGTTGTGTGCCATGACCTGCGTGGAATGGGGGCCACCAGGTGAGGATGCCAATGGAAGGGCAGCGGGCAGCGTGGAAGGGGGTGGCGAGGAGGGGGACGTGGGGTGTGGGTATAGGTAGGAGGTCTCAGGGCATTAAGTGGGGACAGAGACTTAGCGTCAGCAAAGTGATATGAATGCATGCTGAGAAGGGAGAGGGCTGTGGACAGTGCTGAGGGGTCACAGGGCAGACATGGAGGTGGAGCACCACGGATGGGCCAGTGGGGCCGGACTAGCAAGGATGGTTGGGGACACAATGGGCCCTTGTCCCATGCCGGGCTCCAGGCGCCCTGAGCAAACACACACCCTGTTCCCTCTGCACACTGTGTCCCCAACTGGCCGTGGCTTGGGGCCAGCAGGGAGAGTAGCCTGGCCAGGACACGTGCCGAGCTTGTCCCTGTGGCTTCTACGGAGCCCTCTACATAGCACACAGGAGTCCTGGGTGCTCTTCCCAAAGTCTCTCTGGCATTGCTGGAGCCCTATGGAAGTGGGGCCTTGAACCTCCACTTTATCTTGGCTGTCCCTTCTGGCCCTGGGGACCAAGCTACAGCCATGTGCTGTCTTTGGATGCTATGCTTGTGACAGAGGCCAAACTTGTCAGGGCTGGCTCCAGTCCCAGCTGAGGCCCTCCTGGGCACTGGCTCTCTTTGGACAGTGGCTAGCTTCAGCAATAGCTCTGCCAGATGTCCTGCCCACACCCAACTCTCCCATGGCCTGGCCCAGATCTGCTCTATGACAGGGTGGCTGGGTCCCCAGCATGCACTGTAAAGGTCCCTGGCCAGGAGTGGGAGTCAGGAAGGACAAGATGGAATTGTCCCACAGAGGCCTGAGGAGTATCCCTTGTTGAGTTTCTAAATGGGGGTTCGAAGGGGTACAGTGCTAATGTGGCACATGGCAGGTCTACTACCAGGATCTGGGGCTAGAAAAGATGTTCCGGCATCGCTTATATTTCTTGTCACTTCTCTCACAATGCTAGACATCTGAGATACCTTGCTACCTACTGACATAGTACTTTCAGTGACACCAGAGACTACGTGAGAGACAGACCCTAAAAGGAGCAATGGACAAAGAGCATTGCCGGCCCCCCAAGGCACGTGCTGAAGAGCTTCCTGTGACAGCACAGGCTGAGACTCCCACCAAGGAGCTTCAAGCAACCCACCCCCACCAAGCATAGGATGTCTGGACAGGGACGCTTCATGAGAGAAAGCCTGCGTAGTCACATGTACTGGACAGCTCTGTGATTCTGGGTCCTCGAGTGCTGCCCTGGATGAATTGGTAGAGGCTGGTTCTACAGGTGCTGCTATATAAGCCTGATGATCTGGGTTTGGTATCTGAAGCCCACACTGGAAGGAAAGAACCATCTTCCAAAAGTTGTCATGGTGTGTGTGAGCTCTCAGTCAAACACATATCACACACACACACACACACAAGTTAATTAAAAACAACAACAAAAGTCTGGTGAGATGAGCTGTACAGCTTCTCAAAGAGTCAGGTACCTCAGGTACCTGGTCACTGGGGAGTCACTAAGAGCTCCCCCCAGGGATGGGTTTCTGGAAGAATGGACGATTGAAAGCTTCTTTCTCCTTGGGACTTGCCCTTCCCCACATTGGGTGCCTAGGTTCTTCTGGAGTCAGGACAGTATGCACTTGGTATTCGGCTGGGTCCACAAGATGGCAAAAGTGTGACTGTCCCCCAGCCAATGTCCCCGTGCCCATCCACCCTGATCCTACGTGATTCTCGGTTCAGAAGCTGAATAGTATCGGCATGGGGGTCCAGAACTGACTAGGTATAGACTCCCCAGCCCACTTGACCACCAAAAGAATGTTCCCCATTCTTGAACACACACACACACACAGAGACACACACACATACACTCTGCCCACACATTCCGGTGGCCAGGACCAAGCCCAGGCCAGGCATAGGATGAACTGGGGACCCTCTGGTAAAGGGATGTCTCTCAGCTGTCATCTACTTCAGGAGAGGGACTCTTGATGTAACAGGCCTACATCCCACCTGGGCTAGACAACAGTGACCCCCGGGGAGGGGGAGTTGGCAGGGCCATAGGAGGCATGGCAACCAGATTTCTAAGAAGTCCTTGTGCCCATGTATTTGGAGGTGAGATGTAGCCCCACAGGCCCACGACACTCACCTGTGTCTAATCAAGGCTCAATTTAGAGCCACACTGAACCTGGCCATTAATATCAAGTACCTCTGCCCACCAGAGCCCTGTACCCGCACACTGCTGGTCCCCAAACCGTTAGCCCTGTCATTCTGCTTCAGCCGAAGGTCAGTCATGTCCCACAGTCAGGGTCTAGACTCTTCTGGGCCCCAGAATATCTCCTCACATAAAGGTCAGTCGGAAGGGCCTGGGCCTGGCCCAGTTTGAGGACAGGGAGAGTCAGCATCCCAAGCCCAGGGACTACCCAGCACCTCAGCTGGTGGAGGGAGACTCTTCTCACCAGGGCAATACTCCTGGCAATGGTCCATCTGCTTTCCATGGCCCTGGACTTGAACTCACAGAGACCCACATACACTTGCCTGCTGAGTGCTGGGATTAAAGGTATGTGTGCCGCCATGCTCAGCCATGCCCTATCCTGTGAGCCTGGGGTTAAGGGCAGGAGAGCAGACTCTGAACAGGTCCCAAGACTCCTCCCTCTGAGACACAGAAGAGTGTGAATAAGAGCTAATCTGGGAAGGCTTTGGGCACAAGTCAAGCTCGAAGACAGAGATCTGGAGAAACCTGCTTGCTTCAGGGTAACAGATGAGGGCCTGAGAAAGTGGGGTAACTGAAGCCCCATGGGAGGTGGCACCCCCAAGTCCTGATCCCTGTGAGAAACCTTTGAGCCCCAAGTCCATGGCAACAGAGGTGGACAAAGATATCACTGAGAGTGTACACAGCGGGGCTGGGGTGTTGGTAGGTGGCTGAGAGCTTGCTAGCCTTCACGAGGACTTCAGTCCTAGTCTAGCACCAAAGGAACACAGGTGCTTAAACCGGTCAATGTCCCAGGTCATCAGAATGAGCCGGGGGGGGGGGGGGGGGCGGGAGGAGTTGCCCTGCAATCCTACCCTACAGAAAGTAGGTATTGAGGGGTCCCTGGCTTTCCTCTATGGTTCACGACCTTAAGGGGGGGGGGGGAAGTTGCCCTGCAATCCTACCCTACAGAAAGTAGGTATTGAGGGGTCCCCGGCTTTCCTCTATGGTTCACGACCTTAACGGGGCCACCTTATCCATACATTTCTCCAAGCCACTTCGGCCGCCCTTTCCCCAAGGGGCCAGATTCAAGCTTGCAAAGATCACAGCAGGCAACCCACCTCACCCTGTTTCCCATTACTCAGCATCTAGCCTTCCTTCCCAGCTCTGGCCGGATGAGGGCTAGTGGTATTGCTCACTGGAAACTCATAGAAGAGTCCCTTGTTCAAGAATTAGAGAAAATTGGTGCGGTAGGTATTAAAATGCACAGACTTTTCTCTTTTTCTTTTCAATGGTTTCAACTTGTGATATTTTCTGTCATATAATGTTAGTCTAAATCAGTGGTTCTCAACCTGCCTAATGCTGCGAACCTTTTTTAAATTCACTTTATGCCCCAATCGCTGCCCCCACCCCTGGGGTCACCCCCTCCCACAACCCTTCCCCTCCTCTAAGAAGATGGAGGCTCCCCCCCCCAGGTATCCACCCCCCCATCCTGGCACATCACACCTCTGCAGGGTTAGGCACATCCTCGCCCACTGAGGCCAGATAAGGCAGCCCAGCTAGAAGAACCTATCCCACAGACAGGCAACAGCTTTTGGGATAGCCCCCGCTTCAGTTAGGGACCCACATGAAGACCAAGCTGCACATGTGCTATATATGTGCAGAGGGGCCTAGGTCCAGCCCGTGTGTGCTCTCTGGTTGGTGCTTCAGCCTCTAAGAGCCCTAAGGGTCCAGCTTAGTCGACTCCATAGGCTCTCCTTGAGCTTGCGCTTCTCCTGCCTCCTGAGTAAAAGGCAAATTTTCAGTAGCTCTGCACGATGGATTGCTGAGATCCCGTGGGTGACCCCGTCTCCACATGTGTCGAGTTCTAAGCAAGCTGCTGCAGGCATTGCTATTCTGTTTTGACTGTGCTAATACATAAACAAATGACGGTTGCTTTTTTTTTTTTACCATTGGTGAATCTCTGGTTTGTGTCACCAGGCACATTCACAATACAGCCATCACCACTAACATCCACCACTAACATCCCACTGAAGAACCTCAAATTCAATGCCTATTTCACAACTCCTGGCCCCAAGCCTAGAGGCTGCAGCTGCCACCCTACTTTATGTCTCTTTGAATATGACTGCTCCAGGGGCCTCACAAGGCCAGAACCCCCAATATCTTCCTTTCGTATCTAGCTTCGCTGACCACGCCCAGCTCACGGAGCACTTATCACAGTTTTCTTCCTTTTCAAGACTGAATCATATTCTGTTGTGTGGATGTTCCTTGCCTGGCTTACCCACCCATATGCCCTGAACATTGGGTGGTTGCTTCCATACCTTGTCTCAAAATCCCAAATGTTCTGTTTTACCAGTGAAGACTCAGGAGCCAGATGCTGGGGTGAAAACCTGCCAGCTCAGGGAGGCAAGGAAAACACCCAGCTGCCCTTCCCTCTCTGCCAATGTCCTGGATAGAAAAAGCCCCCTCTCCTTCTCCATGATGTCTCAAATCCCCTTCAACTCAAAGTCCCTCCTTTCTACTTCCTGTGTTTTCCTATGTTCACTCCCTGCCAATCAGTTGCTTGCTCCTCCTCTTGACCTATGGCTGACTTTATTTGATCCTGCTTACAGAAAGTTCTTGAATCAAAGGTGTGCTCTAGGGCTGAGCCACACCACAACAAGAAACAGGTTTTTCCAGTGCACAGTCTTGGGATTCACAATGTTATCAAATATCCTGCAACTCTTCCATGTCACTACAGCAGATGGCTCGTCTCTGTGTGTCTGTATAATTCTTCAGATCATAGCCCTAGAAGAGGAATGACTGGGCCACACAGTTCTTTGTCCCAAAAACTGGAATGGGGGAAGTTTAGTCCCCAATTGGGTAATGCATGGACCTCAAGGATGGACTGATGCCTTTATCATGGGATTGGTTTCCTGGCAACAGGACTAATTTGGCTCCTCATCATCATCATCATTGGCTTCTGACCCTTTCCTGTCCTTCTCTACCCTCTTCTTCCTCCCCCTTGTCTCTCTGCCTTTGTCTCTTGCCTTCTGCATTTTACCCTGGGCTAACAGAAAGAGAGCCCTCACTTGATTCCTGCGCCCCCAACTCAGGCTCCCCCTGGCTTTTAGAACCATTACAGTTCCACTCGTGAATTATCAGATCTTGGGAACCATGCTGGAGGGAACCAAAACAGGGAGGCCCACAGGAACTTGTGACTGTCCATCCAAATCATGGCAGCCACCCTGTGGTTCAAGCTCACCAGTCACTTGCCATTTCCAATTTCTCACAGCCATCCTCCCTGTGGGTGTGAAGTGGTATCTGACTGTAGATTTGGACCACAGTCCCCTAAATCTCTCTTGACTGACACCCCTTCCTGACCCCACCCCAGCTCAGGCCTTGCTGAGCTTACTCCCCATCACCCCACCCCACCCCACACACAGTCTGAGCTCTTGCAGAGTCCAGACTTTGCTGGAGAAACCCCAGCAGCACCTTCTGTTCTAATCTCCCCTGCCCCAAACTCTAGCATCCCACCCTGGCCCTGTCTGTCCTCTCCTGCGTAAGTGTCTCCTAGCAGGATCCCTCTCCAGACACTGTTTCCCCACCAGTGTTACAAACCTACTCTGTCAATCAGGGCAGTGGTGGTGCACGCCTTTAATCCCAGCACTTGGGAGGCAGAGGCAGGCTGATTTCTGAGTTGGAGTCCAGCCTGGTCTACAGAGTGGGTTCCAGGACAGCCAGGGCTACGCAGAGAAACACTGTCTCGAAAAACCAAACCAAACCAAATCAAAACAAACAAACAAAAGAAACCCACTCTATCTCCTGCTAACAGGTCTCTGTAGACCACCAGCTGCGGGACTCCAGACGTAGCAAGCGTGGCACAGAGCGTGTGTCAGGCTAGCTTTCACGCTGCCCCTGAGGCCAGCACACAGTTCCTGGACCCACCCTCTTGGCCCTCCTCCCTCGGTAGACCTAGGATCCCCATAGCAACCACCCACCTTGTTTAAGACAGGGTCTCTTACTGGGACTAGGTTAAGCTAGGCTGGGTTGCCCTAAGGATCTTCCTGGCATTAGAAGTAGGCACCACCAGACCCTTTTTTGGTTTTGTATTTGTTTTCTTCATATGGATGCTGCAAGGTTGAATTCAGGCGCTCACGGTTGCTCACCAAGCACTGTGTTAAGTGAGCCACGCCCCAAGCCCCTCCTTCTCACCATGGTGTCTTTGATGTGGTTTGGGGGCTTTTCCCTTTGTCCCCCTGAGGACACATCCCACGTTTGCCCATCTGCTTCCCTGTTTCCTACAGCACCCCCTTTGCTCCAGTGAGAGGTCCAGCTCTGCGCAGGAGCCGTCACTAAGTTCTGAGCTTGTCACCCCCTTTTCTACCTTACCTATCTGGCTAAGGTCAATATCCAGATCTACCTCTCTGCTGTGAATGGCTCAGCTGACCCTACACCCTTTCATTATCACACAGTTTGAGTGGGTCTCAACCCCAGCTGTGGTTTAGCTGTCTCCCTTCATCTTGAGGTGCCCCCAACCTAGAGTCTGTTGGGCTGTGGTGGTCTGAAGGACCTAGTATGGAATGAAAGGCAAACTCTCCTAGAGTTTTTGCCTCTAGAGTCCTGGGAGCAATGAACGGTTTGGATGGGTCTTAGCCCTTCTCCCAGGATAGCTCTGAGGACCAGGCACTCTGCAGCCTGCCTGCATGCATACACACCTTCTGACCCTGTCCTCGTGGGTCACTACTGGCTGCCGGTGTAAGGGCTGCATGTTCTGGGGTTCTAGATGCTCACCCCACAGAGGTCCCTGGGTTGAGGCCTGGGATGCTGCACTGACAAGCCAAGACTCCTGTTTTCTTAGTTCCCTGAGGGATTGCAGAGACTCAGGGCTCTAGTGGAGAGAGTGAAACTGAGGCTGAGGTGTGGGACCAGAAAAAGTGGTATGGGGGAGGCTGAGGGCAAAGTGACTCATTCTCTCTCTCTCTCTCTCTCTCTCTCTCTCTCTCACACACACACACACACACACACACACACACACTGCCACCCTGCATGAGGCTCACTGTGGCCCGTGAACAGCTGCAGCTTTGTGTCTTCAGAAACAGGAGGCGGCGGCCTCAGCCACTCCAGACACCCAGGCGCTGCTCGCAGCCCCACAGTTAACGTGCTAAGCATCCTGGGCTGCTGCTTGTTTCCCACACGTGGCCTCTGCTGCATGGGGCCTCCGTGCAAGGGGCCTGAGGTTTGCAGTGAGGAGCCGGGAGTGGGGGGAGGGTGGGGTACCTTCCTGTACACAATGGCATTCATTCACTCTCTCAATCTCTCATTCACATTCATTCCTTCCTTCCTTCATTCATTCACTCTCATTCTCTCATTCATCGTGTGTTCGCTCACTCATTTATTCACTTACCCTCATTCATTTACTTATTACTCCTTCATTCACTCGTTACTCCTTCATTTATTCACGCATCACTCCTTCATTCATCCACCCATTACTCCTTCATTCATTCATCCCATCTTCACTTATTATTTATTAATCCTTTACTACTCCCTCATTCATTTCTTCACCGCTCCTCACTCACTCGCTCTGCCCATGACCATGGCTAGTCCCCTTTCCTGCTGTTGTGTTGGCCCAAGTGACACTTCCACCGGGGACTTCAGGGTTCCCTCTTGACAAGTAGATGCCGTAGGGAATGGCTCTGACTTCCCTTCCTTTTCTCAAGTGCTGTAGGTTTCTGACTTTTGTGCTTATTTCTGCATATAGATCCTTGGACTTCGGAAAGCTCAGGAGGGGTGGCCCATAACGTCAGGGCCCATATGGGTCACAGCGCATGTCACTGAGCCCCTACTGTATGTCTGGCCTAGTGTGACTAATGAGTCCCCTTTACAACAGGGGACATTGACATGAAGGGGGCCTTGGATGGTGGGGACTAGGGACAAGGACTGTAACACACAGCTGGGACCACGGATGCTGCATCTGGACTGTGAGTACCGGGGTTGGGCCAGGAGCCTTAGCCTAAGCAGTAGAGGTTTTCTTGTAGTTCCCAGCGCTCTCAACCCAAACAAAGGTGACATTCCCTGAGCTGGTCTTTCAGGCAGCATCAAGGTCAATCTGTCCTAACTGCTCGACTTCCTGCCCGTCTGGCCTTCTGCCTTCACTGAGGACTCCCGCGTCTCTCACGGCAAACCCCGCCACTCTCCTCCTTCTCAGTAGCTGCCTGAAGTGGCAGGTGGCTTCAGCCACCAGAAGGCTCCCTCCATAGCAGCTTGAGAACAGTACAGAATTAAGGTGTGAGAGTGGGGCGGCAGATCAGGCAGGCCCAGGTGAACCCCACCCCTTGCCCCAGAGTAGCACCCCACCTCCTCACCAGCAATACAGTCTAACCCTCACCTAGGCTTGGCACGAGAGGTGTTCGGTGGTCCCTGAGATGGACATGCAGATAGGGTAGTGAGGCTAGTGAGTGGAGGGGCTGCCTCTGAGACCCCGCCTAGCCGTGTTGGAAAGCCCTCTCACTGGCGGTCAGTCCACACAACACTGCTGGTCCTGATTCTGCAGTGCCAGGCACCACAGAGTGCCCCCACAGCTGTCTGGGTAGGGTGACCCTGGCAGGGCAGCTGGGCTCAGTGTTCCTGTTAGAGGTAGGGGGGGCTGCAATCTCTTGCCTCCCTGGTAGGTAGTGTTAGGGTTGGGACAAATGGAGGAGGGGCTGCTGACTGACGGCAGGCGGCTTGTCTGTCTGTGCTTGTGTGTGTGTGTGTGTGTGTGTGTGTGTGTGTATACATAAACATGCCTGGGCTCTGTATGCAGAGAGGAAGAGGCTGAACATGGCTGGGTTGATGTATGGTATTGGTACATGGCCAACATGTGAATGCATGCTTGCTCATGCTGCAATGGATAAACTACTGAATAGCAAGTAGCATATGAAGTGTCGCCCAGTGTTGGCATGGATAGCAGGAACACATGGCCACTGATGCAGGACCAGGACCTATCTGGCCTGGCCTTCAGTGAGTATGAGTATGAGTATGTGTGCATGTGTGCGTGCGTGTGTGTGTGTGTGTGTGTGTGTGTGTGTGTGTGTGTGCATGTGTGCGCGCATGCATGTGTATGTGTATGTGTGTGGGGTGGGGGGCTGCACGCACATGTGCACGCATGCATGCATGTATTCCTTGGGCCCCTTGCTGTTTTGGTTTCCTGGCTCCTGTATAGCTCACCTCTCCATCCACTCCCATTTTCCAGCCCTTCTCTGTGAGACTGCCCTACATTGCAGTATTACTCCTAGATTCAGCTTACAGGCTGCCTTTTAGGCCCCCCCCTATGGGCCTTCATAGGAATGTGTGCATGCACACACACACACATATACACACTTATACTGACTCACACTCTTACACATACACACAGTCATACACACATTTCTCAGGCTTGTGGCTGGTCTCTCGGTGGGCTTCCCGCATGGAGGGGGTAGCCCGAGGATGACGTCATCAAGAGGCTGGGCTGTGCCTGTCAGGTTCACAGCTGTGAGAAAGGCGGGCACACAGGTGTTCTGGATGGTGTCTGTCCCACTGATGGGGACTCCTGTCTCCATGCTGGGAGTTTGGCCCGAAAGCTGGAGCATCGTCGGGTGGGAGGGGGGTTGGGGGGGGTTACCAAAAGGGGACGGACAAGAGAGCAGCTGATGACTGGCGGGCGGGCGCTATGAGAATTGGCGGACGCTGGGGCAAGTGGCCTGCGAGTGGCCTGGCAGGTCCTGGAAATCCTGGCTTCCTGTTTTTCCAACAAAAGACCTCTGTCCCCTCAGGAAGGCCACTGGCCACTGGCGTTCCTTTTCCGTAAACAGGGTTGTTTTCTTCTTTTCCTCTCTGTACAATACCAGCATCTCCCAAATCCCCCACCCTGACGCCTGTCACTGCCAGCCACCGGGCCCAGGCAGTCAGAGAGAAATGTAGCACACAGGCTCCTGGGCCAAACAGCCACCCTTTACCAGAGAACTGAGCAAGGGCTCAGCTTGCCTACCATAGTAAGGCCTGAGGAGGAGACAAAGAACAGAAATTTAGAGGTACCCACTCTGCAGGGCAGGAGGAGGCGGGACCAGCTTTGGGGTGAACCTAGATGGTTGAGCCTATGCCCCCTAGGATTTGGTGGGACTCGGTGACGCTCATGGCCTGACTTAACAGTTTCCAGAGCAGGAAGTCTTGAGTCTGTGGTGGGCAGTCAGTCCCCTGGGAAGGGGCAGCAGACCCAGGCCCTCCCTTCAGGCAAGTTTCCCTTTAGGTCACCTTTCAGTTGCTTCACAGCGAGGTACTTCACTATGTCCCTGGTGGAGCCAAATCAGGGGCAGAGGAAGCCAGGCCAGCTCCAGACCCTGATATGGAGATGAAGATGAGGCCTCCTCCCTGCCTGCAGGGGGGACCCTGAGGGGTGCAGAGACAGAGTCTGATCTTTCTGGAAGCCAGATGAGATGGGGGGGGGGTGCCCTCTCCATGTGCCTGGCCCTGGAGGAGCCAAGAGCGGGCAAGGTGCCCAGTGGATGATTCTGAGCCACAGTGTGCAGTGTGTGTGGGTGATTGTACGCGTCGCAGCGGCAGGCGAGGCAGGCGCCTGAATGGGCCTGTGTAAGGGGCTGGGGGCTATTTATAGCGGCTCCTGCAGGGAGAGTGCTCTATTAATAGTTAGGGCCAAGGGTGAGTGGAAAATGTGCCTGCCCTTGCTGCCTAGGCGGTGGGGGCGGGGCCTTCTCTGTCGGAGACACCCGGGGCTGGTACTAGCCCACACTCGAGCAGACCAACAAGAGCCACTGTTATCTGGACAGCAGCTGAGCCAGGGCTTACCTAGGGCTGCAGGCTAGAGTGTCATCCATCCCTTTCTCCTCTACACTTCACCTATGGTTGCTGTGTGTGGGTCTGGGGGACCCAGAAGCACCAGACTCATTGGAGAGGTAAGAAAAAGCTATGTGGAAAAGCTATCTCTCTCCGGCCCCCAACCCGTGTGGCAATCTCACGGCCACAGTTTGCACTTCCAGAAGCCCAAGAAGGTATCTTAGCAGTAAACAGGTGACCCTAGAAGATTGTCGCCAGCCCTGAACTGTCAGTGGCAACCCTGGGCTATCCGGGCTGGGGAAAGCTAGTTCCATCCCTAGACTGCTGAGGAGAACAGGGGTGTAGCAAAGGACATTTTAGATTAATAATAAAGAAGGCAGTAGGGCCAGCAGTCAGGTAAAGGCATCTGCTGTCAAGTCTGAAGACCCGAGTTCAAGCCTCAGGACCTACATTATGGAAGGCAAGAACTGACTCCCAACACCTGGTCCTCGCACTTCCACATACGCAGCCCACCCTCTCCTCCACCAAATAAATAAAAAGAAAAGAAGAAAGAGCAGCCAACGGCAGAATGACTGGTAACCCTTCCCTACTTGGGCTACAGCTCCCAGAATACAGTGAAAAGCCCAAGCCCAAGATCTAGGAATGCAGGGGAAAGGTGGATACAATGTTAATGACCTATGAATGAAGGACTACCCTGGCACCAAGCCTTTGAGCCTTGGATCTGGTCCAGCACTTTAGCCCACTTCCACTCTCGGAAGTGCCTGTCTTATAATACGGTCTCTATTCCTATCGCTATCCACGTGGTCCTGTTTCCGATGCTTTGTCCTGGGACACAAGAACGCAGGAATCTCCGCGGGTGTCCTCCAGGTTGCAGTCCAGATTCAAAACAATACAACTGGTAAAGATAGGGACCGGACCCCAAGGAGATAGCAACCCGAAGTGGGTGTGGTACGACACCCCCCCCCACCCGCCCGCGCGCCCCAACCCCGCATTGCAGTGCAACTCCGATCTCAAGCGGAGGGCTCACTGCACTGTCTCAAAGTGGCGGACCCACACACCCCAACCCAAGCCCAGGCACACAAGAAAGGGCTTGCACGGTCCAGGCTCATCTCCTGCGGGAACCATGGGTGCCCGGGATGACGAGGGGTGCTAGCGCCCGCCTACGGTCAACTGTAGCCAAGTGCTTTCCAGGAAGGTCGTGGCCTTCGCCCTGAAAGAGCTGGTGGGTGTGGAGCTGTTATTTGCTTCTGTGTTAGGGGCGGGAGTTCCCGGAGCCTCCGCCCGGGCGGAGGCGGAGGGAAAGGGCAGGACACGCGACTCAGATCCACCCGTCCCCTGTGAGTCCCCGCCTCTCCTGGTCAACCATCACCGGAAACCCTCCAGGATTCCTTTCCCAGCCGCGCTGCTCTGCGCCCTTCCCGGGGGCCCAAACCCTGTAGTGCCAGCTGCGGGTCTGGATTACTGGGGTGCGGAAGGATCCGGGGGAGTTGTGTGATCACTCTCGGGTTCATTGGCCCCTAGAGGGACAGGGTCACTGAGGCCCGCCTGTGACTGAGACCCATCGCAAGGGGCGTGCCGAGCTTGTGAAGAAGCCGGCTGCTGGCAGTGTCTGTAGCTGGGTTCGGGCCTTGAACAGAGACAGGGGGCAAGGGCCTTTCCTTTGAAACAGCCGACCTGGCCCAGCCTTGTCCTGTTGCCTGGGAACCTGTCTCCAAAGGAACAGCCAGCCATAATGAGTGATTAGAGACTGGGGCCATGAGGTGTGAGGTGCGGGGGAGGTTGGGGAGTAGAGAGGAGAGAGTTTGAAGCTAGTCATTGCCCTGCCCCCACCTGGGGCTAGCCAGAAGTATACCCAACTACCTGCTCTTCCCTAGGGGTTTAACATATTTAGAGGTTGACCTTGTCACAGGTCAGAATCTTCCCGTAATTTTACTGTGACCACCCTGACCTTGACTGTCGGCTGTCTTGGCCCCAAGATCAACAGATCACAATTCCATGGCGCAGAGAGGAGGGCAGAGGGAAATTGCACTGTGGGTAAGGGGAAAAGGGGGTGGCAGGCCCGGGGATCTCAAGGGGACAATTCTGTACCAGGACACAGGGCACCCAGAAGAGGGGCACTTGGCTCAGGGAGTTTCTGCTGGAGGCTGAGGAGGATGGGTCACAAGTCCACCTTGCTCAGTCCCTGAGGGCTGCTGAGGTAGGTCCTGGCTTTCCTGGGAGCACGCAAGAGCTGTCTGGTGAGGGCCAAATGGTGACGGTCAAAGTTCCTCTTAGTGGACAGGCCCTGGTCATGGGATTTAGGATTAAGTAGGCACTGGGAAGGGGAAGGCAAGAGCTATGCCAGATGGTGGGAGCCCAAGAGAAACCCCGGCAGACATGGGCTTTCTGGAGAGAGCCACCTGCCCCAGACTGGAACCTTCCTTCTTCTAAATAACCCACGTGGCTCACAGCTCCCTTGTCATAGCTCAGAACACTCAAGGGCTTCGTGGCTGACGGCCCACTCGGAGCTGGCTATTGCAAAGCAGATAGGGTTTCTGTCTAGCAGGTGTCCAAATGCACCCTGGTGGTGGGTTGAGAGTTGGTTGACAAGAAGGGACTGGGCGGGGCGGTGGTGGCGCACACCTGCAATCCCAGTACTCTGGGAGGCAGAGGCAGGCAGATTTCTGAGTTCAAGGCCAGCCTGGTTTACAGAGTGAGCTCCAGGACAGGCCAGGGCTACACAGAGAAACCCTGTCTCGAAAAACCAAATCCAAAAAAAAGAAAGAAGAAAGAAAGAAAGAAAGAAAGAAAGAAAGAAAGAAAGAAAGAAAGAAAGAAAGGAAGGAAGGAAGGAAGGAAGGAAGGAAGGAAGGAAGGAAGGAAGGAAAAAAGAAAAAGAAAAAGAAAAAGAAAAAGAAAAAGAAAAAAGAAGAAGGGACTGTTTGCTGGGCCAAGTCCCAAATCATATATACATCAGCTTATTTATTTATTTATTTTTATTTACTTGTAACCCCCCTCCTCTCCTTTCAGTTCTCTCTTACAAGTCCCTCCCCCATTATCCCCTCCCTTTCTCCTCACTGGGAAGCACCTTTTGGGACTTCTAGTCCCAGCCAGGACGAAGCACATCCTCTCCCTCTGAGGCCCAGCCAGGCAGCCCAGGCAGGGGAAGTCAATGGCGGGCAACAGAATCAGAGACAGCCCTGTTCCAATTATTAGGGGATCCACGTGGAGACCAAGCTGCACATCTACAAATGTGTAGGGGGCCTAGGTCCGGCCCCTGCATGCTCTTTGGTTCGTGGTTCAGTCTCTGTGAGCCCCCATGGCCCGGGCTAGTTGGCTCTGTAAGTCTCTCATGGTGCTTGACCTCTCTGTCTTACTCATCTCTATGCCCCACTCTCCCACAAGACTCCCAGAGCACTGCCTGATGATTGGCTGTGGGTCTCTGCATTTGGTTATATCCATGGCTGGATGAAGCCTCTCAGGAGATAGTTATGCTAGGATCCTGCCTGCAAGCACACTAGAGTATCATGAATAGTGTCAGGGTTGGCTCTCTCCCATGGGTGGACCCGACCTCTCTTGGGCCCTCCTTATTGCCCAGTTTCTTTGGGTCTTTGGACTGTAGCATGGTTATCCTGCTCTTTACAGCTAATCTCCAGTTATAAGTAAGCACATGTCATGTGTCTCTCTGGGTCTGGGTTACCTACTCAGGATGATAATCATGAGTTCCATCCTTTTGCCTGCAAATTTCATGATGTCTTTGTTTTTAGTAGCTGAATAGTATTCTGTTGTATACATTTTCTTTATCTATTCTTTAGTTGAGAGACATCTATGTTGTTTCCAGTTTCTGGCTATTACCAATGAAGATGCTATATAGTTGAGCAAGTGTCCTTATGGTATAGTGGGGCATCTTTTGTGTGTATGTCCAGAAATGGTATAGCTGGGTCTTGAGGAAGAACTATTCCTCAAGTACAATTTTCTTAGAAACCACCAAATTGCTTTCCAAAATCAAGTACAAGTCTGCAATCCCACTAGCGACGGAGGAGTGCTCCTCTTTCTCCACATCCTTGCCTGCATGTGGTGTCACCTGAGGCTTTGTTGGTTTTTTGGGTTGTTTTTTTTTTTTTTTTTTTTTTTTGGTTTTTTTGGGTTTTGGGGTTTTTTGTTTGTTTGTTTGGTTTTGGTTTTTTCGAGACAGGGTTTCTCTGTGTAGCCCTGGCTGTCCTGGAGCTCACTCTGTAGACCAGACTGGCCTTGAACTCAGAAATCCACCTGCCTCTGACTCCCAAGTGCTGGGATTACAGGTGTGTGCCACCACTGCCTGGCTTTTTTGTTTTGTTTTGTTTTGTCATCTGAGGTTTTGATCTTAGCCATTCTGATTAGTGTAAGGTTGAATCTCAGGGTCGTTTTGATTTGCATTTCTTTGATCACTAAGGATGTTGAACATTTCTTTATGTGCTTCTTGACCATTCAAGATTCCTCTGTTAAGAATTCTCTGTTTAGGGGTGAGGGGAAAAAAAGAATTCTCTGTTCTGACTCCATTTTTATTGGATTATTTGGGATTTTTTTTGACTCTAGCTTCTTGAGTTCTTTGTGTATTTTGGATATTAGCCCTCTGTCAAATGAAGAGTAAGTGAAGATCTTTTCCCAAATTGTAGGCTGTTATTTTGTCCTATTGACAGTGTCCTTTGCCTTATGGGTTTATTTCAGGCTCTTCAATTTGATTCCATTGATCAATCTGCCTATTTCTATACCAACACCGTGCAGTTTTTATTACTATTGCTCTGTAGTACAACATGAGGTCAGGGATGGTGATTCCTTCAGAAGTTCTTTTATTCTTCAGAATTGTTTTAGCTATCCTGAGTTTTTTGTTTTTCCATATGAAGTTGAGAATTGCTTTTTTAAGGTCTATAAAGAATTGTGTTGGAATTTCAATGGAAATGCATTGAATCTGTAGATTGCTTTTGGTAAGATGGTCATTTTCACTATGTTAATCCTACCAATCCATGAGCATGGGAGATCTTTCTAACTTCTGATACCTTCTTCAATTTCTTTCTTCAGATACTTGGAAGTTCTTATCATACAAGTCTTTCACTTGCTTGATTAGCGTTACACCAAGATGTTTTATATTATTTGTGGCTATTGTAAAGGGTGTTGTTTCCAGAATTTCTTTTTCAGCCCATATATTGTTTGAATAAAGGAATGTTTAAAAAAAAACTGTTTTTATTTTGAGTTGGTTTTGTATTCAGCCACTTTGCTAAAGGTGTTTATCAGCTGTACGAGTTCTATGGTAGATTTTTGGGGGTTGCTTATGTACACTATCATATCATCTGTGAATAGCAATATTTGACTTCATCTTTAACAGTCTATATCCCCTTGAAGTACTTGAAGTGCTTACTATGTTGGATAGGTAGGGAAAGACTTGTCTTGTCCCTGGTTTTAGCAGTCAGCTTGCTGCCTTGGTTTTAGAAGTTTCAGTTCATGTTTCCTTTGAGCTAATGGAGGCAGAACAGCAAGGCTGGAGTGAGAGTGTTTGCAAGGTGCCTTGTTTTGTAGCCAGGGAGTGAACTGAGGCAGTGGGACAGAGGCAGGGTTCCACAAGTCTCCCCACATCATCATCACAATCACCACCACTACCACCACCACCACCACCATCATCATCCCTGGTTTATTGTTTTGTTTTGTTTTGTTTTGTTTTGTTTGGTTTGGTTTGGTTTGGTTTGGTTTGGTTTGGTCTTTTGTCTTTTTGATACAAGTAAAAGGTTTTCTGTGTAGCCCTGGTTGTCCTGGAACTCACTTTGTAGACCAGGCTGGCCTGGAATTTACAGAGATCCTCTGCTTCCTGAATGTTGGGATTAAAGACATGAGCCACTCCTTCTCGCCCTCCCTGCCCCCAGCTTTAAAAAACATTTCTTTTCATTTCATGTGTATGAGTGTTTTGCCTGCATGTTTGTATGTATGTGTGTGCATGCTGTGCATGCCTGGTGTCAGATCTCTTTGAACTGGTGTAGCAGATGACTGTGAACTGCCGAGTTCAGGCAGAGAATCTACCCTAGATCCTCTACAAGGAAGAAAGTGGTCTCACCACTAAGCTCTCTCTCCATCCTTCCCACAATCCTCTTTATTTTATTTGCCCGCAGTTGTTTATTGACAGGAAATACCTCTGACCCACACTAAGGTCTTCCTCATCCAGCTGTGGCTGACACAGGTCACGGTGCTCAGCCTACAGCAGGAGGGTCTCCTTCAGCACATCCGGGCTGGAGGCTGTTTTCCCAAGGTCCTGAAGGATCTGCTGCATGACCTCAGATGTGTGGCAGTCCATACACAGACACACACAGATGGCTCTAGCAGAGCCAGATTCAGCAGCAGCAGTATCAGACTTGGCAGCAGTAGCAGGGACAAGGGCTTGGGCAAAGTGCAAAGGGCATGGTTGAGAGGGAGAGCCAAGTCACAGTGACTCAAGTGGCAACTGGGGAAGACGGCTATACAGTCCCCTTTAAGGGCATCTCACTAGTGGTCTGAAACTTCCCACTAAGCCCCACCTCTGAAAGTCTTCCGGTCCTCCTAATAGCACCAAGCTGGGTACTAAAGCCTGCAACAAGTGGGCCTTTTGAGGGGACACTTGAGATGCAAACTATAGAGGTCAGAGAGATGACTCAGTGTCTAAGATCACATGCTGCACTTGCGAAGGACCCAAGTTCTGTTCTCAGTGCCTACTTGGTGGCTTACAACTCCCAGTAACTCTAGTTCCATGCGTTCTAATGCATCGTGCATGCCTCAAGTGTGTGTGTGTGTGTGTGTGTGTGTGTGTGTGTGTGTGTGTGTTTTGTGCCCAAGTGTGTGTGTGGTGGTGGTGGAGCAGGCTTAGCAGAATCTCCAAACTTCCTTCCGTGTAGCCACAACCCCCAGCTGGGAAATACACAAAGCCCTTCTTCTAATGACCTGTCCTCCTCCCTCCTGGACACTAAACCCATAGCCAGGATTAAATTATAGTACAGCTTGGCAGGGACAAGCTGGCTTGGAAGAAACAAAAAGACAGTACCCCATAGGAACCACACGACCTACTGTGTGCTCCTGGCAGAAGCTGTCTTGATAGGTGAAGGGAGCTTCATGATCATGGAGTCCTTTGCTGAGGACATGGGCTGAAGAACAAGGTATGGACACCGTTAGGAGGCTGTCAGAACACAGGAGCCACAATAAAAAGTGTGTGTTAACACAGCCAAGGAGAAAGCCAACAAGGAAGGCCTGTGGGGCTGTGGGTGAGGGCAGGCGCAGGACGGAGAGGGGCCTGGAGGACATATTATGCAGCCATACCCTAAGGAATACCAGGAAGGACCATGATGGAGTTCTGACAGAAGCTGTCACATCGAGCTGTGACAATGACGTGGACGGTGGTGCAGGCGGCTGCTTTTGGCTGTCAGTGGCTGGAATGCGGCTGGCTGTTTGAGAAGTAGGTTGGCATGGGGCCAAAGGCCTGGCTAAGGTGAACAGAACACCGTGTTCCTGGGCATAGATGGGCAGTCAACCAGAAAGCTTAGCCTGCAGGGCAGAAGAAAGCAAGGATGCATGACTGGGGGCCAGGATAGTCGCTGGTTATGACCCGTTGCCCAGTTTCCAGACTCAAAACCCCGTAAGGAAGCTGGACCCCTAACATTATTAAAAATCCCACCTAAAGAGTCTGGGCCACTGGTCTGGGGGACTGTACAGACAGATGGAAACATCCAGCATGTAAAGGCCCAGACCTGTTCTGACATTGATGTCCTGAGGTACTGTGTGGCTACCTTAGTGTGGTAACCTTAGCGTCTCACCTGCTAATGGTGGGTCTGCACCTCCAGACACCAGGCAACACCTTTCCAGACACAGAGCAAACTCAGGCATCAGTATGGACTCTGTCCTTGGTCATTCCCAAGAAAGGTTGTCAGGGACACGATTTAAAGACCCAAAGGATGCAAGGGTGGCCCCATTTATCCTACTAGTATGTCTACTAAAGACAAGTGGGTGGGCCTGGGGGAGGAGAGAGATGTCCCAAAACTGTCTGAAGAAGGGACAGAGGTGCCATCTTTGCCACAGCAGGGATCTCTAGTTCCAGGCTTGCATATCACCACCTTGCTTAACAGAGGATCTATACGTACACTTCTGTTTATGACAAGTCATGATTGTACGCTTTTGCCCAGGACTGTAGGAACTCTTGTCTTCAGTGTAGTCTCATGGCTTGAATGTGCTGGGTGACTTGAAAGCAGTGAGGCCTGGTAAGGCTAGCATGCTGGAGTAAGAGACCTCCAAAGCAGGTCTCCTAGCTGCAGCCTATGCCCTCGGCTGGATGGCACACACCTTAGGTCATACGGTGGGTGGTCAAGTGGTGAGCGGAGGGTTGTATACTTGGGAAATCTTTAGCTGGATACCAGGGACACAAATCAGTAGTTTTGAATAGGGAGAGCTCTCAGGGAGACTCACAAGAGTGCGGCTTCCACATACTACAGTCTGACTCCAGATTGAAAGGCTGGGTAGGAAGTATGGGGTTCCTGGCTGACTGCCTGGGGTGGATCTGTCACAGAAACTCAGAGTGCAGGGCCAGGCCGTTCACCCACAGTGAAGGACTGTGTCTGCTGGGTAAGAAATGAAACAGCTGACCACCTGCTCTTCTGAGACCGTGTTCTTCTGGGTCTGACTGACTGACCCCTAGCCCAATTCAAGCTCTGTCAGCAAACCCAGGGACAGTCACTAAGTGATGTAGCACTTCTGGAATGGCAGGATACATAGCTCGCCGCATGCATGTGTGTCTCAGAGCCATCCTGCATGGCCCTCACTACCCACACACACCTTTGCCTGACCCTGGGCTCCCAATCATGGCCTGCCAGGAGCGCCCGTCACCAACTGTAATGGTTCAGGGATGTTACCCTGGTGTATGGACACAGATAGACAGCATAGTGTTGTGGCAGGTTAAAGAAAGAGTGCATTTGTGGTGACTCTGGTCATCTGCGTGAATGGAGAAAGACACAAATTCCCAGACAGGTGGTTCCAGACTTGACTGGGTGAATGCTGGAAGGAGACAAATGGAAATACCAGAGAGAAGGGGTCTGGTGTGACCAGATGGCAGGACTGGGGTGTAGACACAGGTGTTGACAGCGAAATTCCACCCCAACCTGCAAAGGATGTACATATACCAGACATTACTATGGAGTACAGCCATGCGTGTAAAGGGGTGAATCCTACCGTGGAAGTAGGATTGTTGGGGAATCCTGAAGTCGAAAGCAGCTGTTGACTGAGACCCTCAGAAGATGAAGACTATTAACAGCCCCTCGTGGAGCAAGTTGGGGAAGGGTCTTCAGCCTTTACTGGAGATCCAGCCACTCCCTTCTTCCTGCCTCGGCCTTGTGTGGTTTTGAGGTGGGATATGTCAGATTATATAGGAGGTGAGGGCCTAGGTAACAGAGGCTGGGGAGGATTCCACCCCTGTGGCTTTCACCACGCTCATCGGGGGACCTGTGGGTGATACAGCCGTCTTAGGGGGCCCACCTATGCTCCCGTAAGAAACTCTTCATCAATAAACTCATTGCTTTGGCAGGTTGGGCTTGGATGGTATTAGTTTCTGCCACAGCTGACCTTTTTGAGGCGATGAGATGTTTATTCATGTGTCTCCAGAAATTAGCAACATGCACATACCATTGAAGACCTTTTTGGACAGCCAGGTAGACAGAATGACTCGGGTGACACCCGGCGACCCTGTCAGTCTTTGAGTTGTCACCCTGAGCACATGAGGCTATGATGGTTTAGACAGAAGCTATGCATTCCATGGACAGCAAGGCTGCCTCGATGACCAGGGGGTACACTCAGGACAGTGTCCCCAAGAGACTGGCTGCTGCTCTGCCGTGGTGGAAGGTTTACTCTCAAGAAGCAGTCCATGTACCCTGTGTGGCTCTCCTCTCTGCAGAAATCTGGGTTGAGATTCAGGCTGCCAGCCAGAAGCTCCTGTCAGCAGTTATCCTCTGCCATGGATGCCTGGAGATAGCTATTGTGTGATGGTGTGATGTATGTGTGTGTGTGTGTGTGTATACATGTATGCATGCATATATGCTGTAGTGTAGAGAAACAACTCTGGACCCACCCACTCTGGATAGTCACATTGTCCCTCAGATGTGACACTGCATGTCCAGACATTGTACCCCACCCACTGGGGCCAGAGTGGCTGCTGATAGCCACTGCCTGGAAGGATGGCTTATCAGCCAGCGTTCCAGAAGGCCACACTGAGCTATACTTTCCAACAAAGCCAGTTTCGGAAAGAACTACTAGCTGATTCAATAACTTTCCATTACGCCTGCTAGCGGCCAGATAAGGCTGGACCTGGCATGACTCCAGACCTGGGCTTATGCTAAGAGCCAAAAGGCCCTGCTGAATGTAGAAATCAAGGGTGAGGTGTGTGTGTGTGTGTGTGTGTGTGTGTGTTCCTTAACAGCGTGGCAAAGAGGTGATCGGGCCGGAAACTCAGCATAGACCCCAGGTTGATGCCCTGAAGACTGACTGTTCGACAGGTAAGGCCTGCCAAGAAGGGTGGGCGTGGCAGGTGCTCTGAGGGAGGACTAGCTAAGAGCAGTAGAGAAGTAGTACCCAGATCAGGTGAGGGGACACAAAACTTCAAATCTGAAACGAAGATTTTCTTCCTTCCCATCTTTTATGCAGTTTTGAAGATGGGTTTTGAAGACGCCCTCTTACAAACACAGGTAGGAGGGAAGAACGTGGGGCTCGCCAGGTTCCTGGCTTACTCCAGGTTGCAGCTCTGGGGCGGAGTCCCTGTAGTGAAGGACTGGCCCAAGCCAGACGCAGGCAGTCAACAACACAGCAGCCAACAACAGGGTCCTTGTACCCTGGAGTGTTGGAGTTGGCTTGGCCTGTACAGGTCAACAGTGCCACCTGCTGGCCATACACAGGACTGGTGCAGTTCCTGCAGGCCATCCACAGGTAAGAGGGCAATTCTGGCCTTCCACACCTCAGCTGGGGCTGAGGAGCAGAAGGAACCTGGGTTCTGCCCCAACTCAGAAGGCTGAGTGCTGTCACAGGGGCACCTATATTCAAACCCCAGGGTCTATGTTCCTGGTCGTCAGCTTCTGAACTCCTGGCTACTGTGGTCAGGGACCCTGCCTGTTGTATTTACCTGCTAGATGAGGCCCTACTAGAGCCTGTCCACATCTCCCAATGGACCCTGTCTGCTGTGTCTGTTCCCAGGTTCCTCACCTGAGAAACATATATTTATTTAAGAAGAAAAAGTAGCAGTCATCCTAGTCTGAGAAGAGGTACCAGGTCTTCAAGTTGGTGATGCTGGGTTACAAGAGCATGTCCCAGCAGCAGAAATCTACGGTCCAAGACCACAGCATCCACAGGGCCCCACAGTGGCCAGTGCCCAAACAGCAGCCGCCCACACCCAAGTCCTTGATTCCCACAGCACCATTCATGAGTAGGGCGCCCAGGTGACCCACCGTTCACTAGGATCCTCACCAATGGCCTTGTGGAGACAGTGCCACTAGAGATCACTCAGCTGTCAGGATGGCTGGCAGTGGAGTCCTCCTTCAGTCACCTATGGTATGAACCCTGGGGAAGCACACACAGGTCTGCTGTTGGCCTGTCAATCAGGCCAGTGTCCTGACACGAACTCCCTATCCCAGTTAGATAAGAACACCATCTAGCTGACAGAGCCACACAGGAGGAACTGAGCAGAAGCCAAGTGGAAGCTTCAGCCTGCCAGACTCTCCATTTTGGGTTCCAGGTGGGAGTTGACCACAGAGGGCATCAGGTATCAGGTGTGACTGGGAGGTACGGGGGGGGGGGGGGAGGGCATAACACGTGTCCACTGCCTTCACATGTGTACACAGGGGTGCAGGACACATGCAGGTCACAGCTTTGGGCAGCACAGCAGGAAGTGTTGAGACCAGACAAGCCCCCACCCCAGGACCATGAGGACCCCAGATCCCTGGGGAGCTGCAGCAGAGAGCACCGTATGTTGGCAAGGCCAGGGCTCTTCCAAGGGACACTCAACCCTTGTCCTGATTTTTTTCTAATTTTCTTCATGCTCAGATGAACTGTCTGTCCAGCTTAACTCCTGAACTTGGTGGCTTTGTCTTTGAATGCTGCAGCCAACACTGCCACTGTAGGCTCACAGGCTGAGTGCAGTCACCTTCATGTTACTGAGGTAATCAACTTCAATAGAGGAAAGGCTATGCTGGCTCCATTTAGGGGTTCCAGTGCTTCTTCACCTGGCCACACTGCTTTGGGATGTGGTAGGTGGCACATCATGGGTGTCTGTGGTAGGCAATATCCCCTCATGGTCAAGAAATGAAGAGCGAACCAGGAACCCATTACCCCTCACCCCTTGAAATTCATGCCCACCTCCCACTGGGCCCCAACTCCCAGTTACACCATACTTAGCAGAGACCAGATTTTTAGAAAATATATTAGCAGCCTCTGAAGCTACATGTGACACAATTTGCTTGCCCAAGGCAGATAGACACAGGTAGGGCAGAATACAACCCCCACCACACACTGTCTTCTACTACACTGGACACACGCTCAGGGACAACTTGCCAGGTGCTCATAAGGTCAGGAGATTTTGAGTCCTCACGGGATCCCGTCTATCTCCCTGGGTCCTCATGGGATCCCGTCTATCTCCCTGGGTCCTCACAGGATCCCGTCTATCTCCCTGGGTCCTCACGGGATCCCATCTATCTCCCTGGGTCCTCACGGGATCCCATCTATCTCCCTGAGTCCTCACGGGATCCCGTCTATCTCCCTGGGTCCTCACGGGATCCCGTCTATCTCCCTGGGTCCTCACAGGATCCCATCTACCTCCCTGGGTCCTCACGAGAAGACGTGGCTCTCATCTACCTCCCAGCTCTGACAGGACAGGTACAAACTGACCAGTGTTGAAGGTCCACATTCTCAATGAGACAAACCAACGCGTTCTGTTCCTGGTGACCTTCAATGATCAATTTTATTATAAAGAACAGTATCAAAATATACAAATCTGCTTAAGAACCACCAAGAAATGCAGCTTTTTAAAGGGCCAAGTGAGTATCAGCTGTTTCAGAGTGGGCGGCTTCTCCCTCTGAAGTCTTCCTGGAGAATGGGGTTGATGTCCATGGGCCACATTTTCTAGAGATATCCTCTCAATAACTTAAGGGTGAGTTTGGCTTCTGAATCCGTCACAAATCCTCATGGGAGAGTGGCTGTGTGGGGTTTTCCGCTGTCACTTCTGTCAGAAGACATGCAGGTCACTGAGTCAGCCCTTCGAGGCTGGGCTCAGATGGGAGGGCAGCTGGCAGATGAGTACGGCTACCTAATACCCCCGTGGGCTCACCCCCATGGGCTCAGCACCTGCCTTCCTCCTGACCTAGCAGCTTCCTAAGGACAGCCCCGACACCCACTGGTGCTTAGGCTGACACTTCAGAGTCTTAACCAAGGCTGAGCAGTGAGGTAAGAGATGTGAGGGAGAAAGCAGAGACCGACGGCAGGCAACCCTGTCCTCTTATGCTTGGCATCTCACTGACCCTGGGCGACCACAGTTCACTCAGGAGACCACAGCATGCCCAGGCAACCACAGCACGCTAGGGCGACCACAGCACACCGAGGCGACCACAGCACACTTAGCATGCCCGCGTGACCACAGCACACCCAGGCCACCACAGCACACTCACGCGGCCACAGCTCGCTCAGGTGACCAGAATATGTCCAGGTGTGGATGTACAACTGTTTGTTTGGACTGGGCTTCTAGGAATCTCTTTTCACTCGTGGTCACTCTGAGCGCTGCCTATCCCCACACTCTCTAGCTCCCGAGAGTCTGACAAACTGAACTGTTCTCTCAAGGAGAGGGGCTGACCAGGCTAGCACTCATGATGTGGCTTGGCTTAGAATTAGGGCTTTTACAGATAATTAGTAATCAGGGTGGGTCCTGGTCCAGGATAATTGGTAGTATCTTAAAAAAAAAAAAAAAAAAAGGCGGCTTGCACACACAGAGACCACACAAAGACTAGGAAGGTTCTGAAGGACTGAACAGACCCTATTTTACAGCCTCAGAGCCAGCCACAGACCCTGACCTTGAGCTGGGGTTCCAGATCCCTCTTTTAGGAATCCTGGAGGCTTGATGTCTCAACAAGGCCGTTCACTTTGCTCTTCCCCCACCCCGACCCCCACCCCACCCCCGTGCCCCCCCACCCCCCTCTCCCACCCCCACCCCCGTGGGGCTGTCACCACAACCACCTTCAGACCCTATCTAAAGCCACTAAGCAAACCCTCCTCTGTATGGCTTCTCCCACTCCTGCTGAGCCCTCATCTTCTGTGACCCTGGGTCACAAACATTTCACCTGTCCTGAGTACCCTGGGTGACTACTCTGTTAATTTCGTACTCAGTGCCTGGATAGTCCCAGCCCTGAGCAGAGCAGGGCATCCCATTCCGCCACTCACCGCCTTCTGCTGTCTGCACACAGGCATCTTCTGTCTCCTCAAAGCCTTCTGGACACACACACACAAAGCTTCCTGGAACATTGTAGCAGTTCTCATTTTTCCTCTTACATGCTTTTTCTTCTAGTGAGCATTCATCTATATCTGAAATGAAGATTTTTCATTTCAATAAGTGACTGCAAGCCCACATACATCTCATATAATGCAAGTTGCTCATTCACAATTCATTTATCAATGAGAGCAAGGGGACCACGACTGCCTGTCAGAGCTCAGGAAGGTGCTCAGAGAGCTTCATGGGCCTTGGTGGCCAGGCCTCAGCTGGCAGAGCAGAGACATCTCAGCGTGAAGATAGGAAGCCCAGTGCCCTCAGCAGTGCCCTAGACAGAGAAGGTGACAGCCAAGCCCCCGGAAGATGGTGTGGCATGAGGGCTAAGGCAAGTGTGGCTCCAGCTGGCTCTACACCATTGTCTATGAGGGGATTCCCATCTACAAGGGCCCCTTGGGCAGGTGAGGTGTTCCTTCTAGAAAGTTCATCTTCTCTAACAGACAGCTCACTGACCTGCACACTGTCCACTCTCCTTCGTGTAGCCAGCAATACACTCTTTACAATTGGCTGGGCCTTTTCCAGTACAGCCCACGCAGGTAGAATCACATTCTAGAACCATGGAGAGAAGATGTTAAACCACTTCCACTTCAGTAAGGCAAGAGTAGCACAGCACAAATCAGATCCTACTGACATGGGCGAACCTAAGAACAAAGCCACCTCAAGCCCAGTGACAGTCTGTCTCCCCAGCCAAGACCTCAGTAAGAATAGCCAAGTGTACACTGCAGGCTCTACAGGGCCAGTGTCACAGAGGACACCGCAGCCTGCTTGCACTACCCGGTAGAACTGTAGACACCGGGTGGTGACCTCGTGCCTGCTGCTCCATGAATCGTGTAAGACCCTAAAATCCTCATACCCTTGACTGGCAACTTTGGAAAGCCAAGACTGCATACAAGTGTGTGGTGGTACGCCCCTTTAGACCCAGCACTCAAGTAGAGGCAGGAGAATCTCGGAGAGTTTAAGGCAGGCTCTACACAGTGAACTGCAGGGTCAACACAGTGAGCTCCAGGACTACACAGAGAGATCCTACGAGCGTGCAGAGCTTTCCCTCCAAGGGAAAGACTGCTGTGACTGAAGGAGCGGGAGGCAGCAGCACACGCCAAGGCTACTGGGATGTACAAGACAAGTGACACATGGAGATGTGTTGGCTGTCTGCATCATGTCTACCGTTCATGTCACCATCCGAGTCACAGGTGGAAGGAAGAGAGAAGCCTATGAAGACCCCAGGTCCCAACGTTCTGGTCACCTTCACATGTGTACGAGCCGTTGACATTCTCACAGTACTGTGCACTGCTGCAGGGAGGTGTCTCTGCTGCACACTCATCCACATCTGGAAGAAAATGCAGCTGTGAGCAGAGCAGAGGTGGCAGGGCTGAGGCACCACTGCGCGACCAGATGGTGAGCCTCTGAGCCTCCACACAAGTGCAAACCTTCTCTTCCTTCAGTAACCCCCTCAAAGGCTCAAAGGCTCGAGACCAGCTTGGAGCTGAGCTCTGAATTTGCCTAAGGCCAAGCAGCTGCAGATGGCGAAAGCAAAACTAGAACAGGAAGAGGCTAGGCGATGGGCACCTGAGGCTCGGAAAACCAAGCCAGCAGCAGCTCCACAGACGCCTTAGGGCAGGTTTGCTGCATGAAAGGGGTAAGGGCCCAGCAACAGCAGGGTGATGCTACCAGCAGTGGTGAGGACACTGGCTTAATACAGGGCTGAGTCCTTCTTAATAACCCCACATGCAGGCCATAAGAATGGCCTTCCACAGCCGGGAGTAGAATAGAAATGAAATCCATCAGATGGGAGTCAGACTCCACTGGGGATCACCCCTGTAAGGACCCCCCTCCCCCCTCCACCACGGTATGCTCCTCACCCACACAAGCATCCTCCACACGTGCCCAGCCCACTTCGCACTGGACACAGTCTCTGTTGCTTGGACCTGAGCACGTCTTGCAAGACTCATCACAGGCTGGAAAACAAAGGCTGTGTTAGAAGGCCTTCTGGGAACAGGGGCTTGTTGTCTCCCACACTGAGGAAACCTTCCTTTAGGAATGAGGATTTTTAAGATCGGCACAAAAATAACAAAAAGCAGTGAAACCAAGAAAACAAGCAACAATTAACTCTGAGCACGATGTCACCACACCCAGCATCCCTCTACTCAATGACAAGGACTGCTGACTCTGTCCTTCACAGTCACAAAACATCCAGTGAACTCAACTGAGGATGCTGCCCTGTGTCCTGTGCAGGCAGCAACCACGGCGGCCTAGAGTGGCAAGGCCTGTGCTCTGCTGAGTGATTTGACAGGCAGAGCTGACCTCAGTCTCAGAAAGAAGCTGCCCAGGTAACCTTGACAACCCTGGTGAGAACAAGGGAGTTGGTAGAGCCTGTACTCAGGAATAGCCTCCAAGGGTCCTGGTTCCCTTTCGTAGGCATGTCTTGTGGGCCCAGAAAGTTCTGTTCTCTCTGAGAAGTTTGATTGGCTGCAGACACATCTCAGCCTCTATATCTTGCCTCCCTCTCAAAAACCACCTGACAGGAAACTGAAAGACCTGCCTGTCCTTCGGGACAGCCATCCCATCAGTCATTTCAGGTGATCGTATGGAATATGGCCAACTACTAGGTGCTGGGTCATAAAACCAAGGGCATTTGGTACAGGCATGACAGAGCCTGTCACACAGGCACTGAACTGCAGCTATCATTGCCAGAAAGGTTTCAAGGAGCAAGTGGCTTTCCTTTCTGCGGTAGTTTATGGCTACTTCAAAAAAAACCACAGCGCTAGGCCTCCTGCTCTGGATACCTGGGGCTCGGGGGTCAAGAGGCTTCAGCAGAGGGCTGCTCCCCACAGCCTGCCTCACCATCAACCAAGCCAGCCAGTCTCTGGGTGCTGGTGCTTACCTGAGCAGATACTGTGGGTCTCGTTCCTCTGCAAGCTGAAGAAGCCGTCCATGCAGTCAATACACAGCGGTCCCTTGTATCCTGCGTGACACTGGCAGGACCCGTCACCCTGTCTGCTGCCATCTCCGCTGCAGTAGCCGTTTCCGCTGCAAGGCCTCTCAGACCCACCCTGGCATTCTTAGAGGACAGGAATCTGCTTGGAGGATGCCCCAGGGCCTGGCCCTGCTTTCTCCTCACTTGTACCTCACAGCATGCTCACAGCCTAACAGCCACTAGGATCCCTTACAACCTACACCTGGCCCCATTCCTGCTGTGAGAGCAGGGCCTAAAAGCTGAAGGAACGGGCCAGAGACAAGACACCTGGAAGCAGCAGGATTAACACTATTAACAGCCGTGGGGAGCCTGCCACAGGACAGCACACTCTGAGTCCGGGAAAGAAAACTAACGTTGCATTCAGCATACAGCCAGGAAGAAGCAAGCGTCGGCTCAGGACATGTGCATGCCTGAAACTGAAACTTCTGTCACCGGACCCAGGCTGACTGATCAACATGACTGGCTCCAGTCTCACGGCTCACTTCAGAGAAGGGCCAGGACTAGCTAAGCATGCTTGCCACCCCAAAGTCCCATCAGTAGAGGAGCTCCTGAGACTGTGATCCTTCCCCGACACACTCACTAGGACTAGAGAACTTCCTAAAGTCAGAGGTTGGCAGTGATGCGGGAGCCTATGGCCCAGGCTCACAGCATCAGAGCAGGAGTGGACAGCTACCCATCTGGGAAAAGAGGCAGGGTCCCCAACTCCACAGAAAGATCAGCAGTTCAAGTTCCCTCTGCGCTTTTAAACACAAGGGAATCAGAGAGAAGTAACAGGAAAGATTCAGACTTGGGATTTCCCAAGGGGGGGGGGGGACGTACCTTGACAATCTGGCCCATAGGTGCCTGGAAGGCAGCATGCTTTCAATGTGTGGACACAGAACCACTCAAATAGGTTGGGGTACTTCTTCTTCCTGAGGGTTTAGAAATGGTCATTAAATCCCATGAGATCCTGGCCTGGGGGCACGAATGGCTCAGTGGCAGAGCACACCCAAGAACACCATCTAGGGGATGCTCGAAGTCTTGGATGGTTTCAAACCCTAAATATAGTACAGGCCTCTTCAAACACACTGGTGGGGAAGTTTAATTTATAAGTTAGGTATAGTAAAAGATCAGTAACAGTGGAACC
Source organism: Apodemus sylvaticus (assembly GCF_947179515.1). Taxonomy (NCBI): domain Eukaryota; kingdom Metazoa; phylum Chordata; class Mammalia; order Rodentia; family Muridae; genus Apodemus; species Apodemus sylvaticus. The sequence continues at coordinate 57,452,414 of NC_067488.1, read as the reverse complement.
ATAATGATACTCTGAAGTGAGGCTTCAATTTTCCCTTCTTACCTTGAGGCTGAAGCAACTACCTCAGGTGATTTGGGCTAGGAGGCCCTGTCCACGCCCTCAAAGCTACATGATGGGGGAAGCAAGGGTCAGGTGTGCCCAGGACCTCTTTGCAAGCTTCCCGACTCTAAGAGGCAGTGGCAGTGCAGGGGTAAATTGGGACAGGGATGTAGGACATCTCCTGCTTCTGTAGGTTCTCTGCTGGGAAGAGACTGCAGATCAGTGGGAAGAAACTAGAGATCAGAAAATGGGGGTCCTGGGCACTCACAGTGTCTGCCACCAGGCCTCTAGCTTCTCCTCCTGCTGCTCCAAGAGTTGGTTGCACTCAAAGTCGCTGCTGTCACACAGACTCTCCATGATCTCCAGAAGCCGAATCTCACTGAAACACAGGATCTGTCAGCAACCCAAAGCACTAGCACCCCAAAGCACCGGTCTGCTCACTTTACACATGTGACTACTTCAGTGAAGAGGGAGTCTCTATGACCAGGGGTAGGGTTAGTAAGGGGAGGCTAACCTGGGGTGTGCAGTGGACCCAGGAATGGTAGATCCCTCCATCACTACAGGATGAGAAGGGGAACTTATTCCATTAATCAGGGAAGCCAGAAGTCTCTAGGAGGGTTAGGGCTCCAGTCTGAGTTTCCAAAAGGCCAGTGTGCGTGTGTTAAGTGTGTGAAAAAGCCCTTCCAGTGTATGTGCGCACAGAAGTGGCTGTATGGAGTGTGGAAACCACAGGCTAGTTGAGTGGCCAGAGGCAGGGATGACCAATGACAGGTGTCCACCATCTAGGGGGTTCCTCCGTGTGCCGGTGGTCTGCACCGACACCAAGGTCTGACCACCGATTCACAAGCCGTGACCGCAAATCCTCGCAGTTCTTGGACACTCACCTGAATTCGTACTTAGACAGAGTCTTCTCTTCCCATGCCGTGTTGCCACCACCGAAATTCTTCCTAGCCGTGTTGGCCATCCCCTGCAGAGGAGGTGGTACAGGCTCGATGGTCCACAGTGAACCCCGCCAGCCCCTGCCCAGCGCCGCTGCCCCGGACCGGCCGCCCGCCCACCTGGTTGAACTTGTCCACCAGCGTCCGGCACCTCTGGCACATTGTCGGCTTCCGGGAAGCCACGGCCGCGGGCGGCGGCAGCAGCAGCAGTAGCAGCCCGAACGCGGCTGCAAGCATCAGGTGCATGGTGGGAGGGCAGCCCGGCGACCCACCGAGAACTGCGGCGGAGTCTGAGCCTCCGCCCACCGGCCCGCGCGCCGGCCGTTCCCCGGGCTACTTGACTGCGTCGCCGAGGCCCCGCCCAGCTTTCACCCCGCACGCTTCTATTGGTCGGAGGAATCCCCCTTGCCTGATGTGGACCAATTAAGGCTCGCCACGAGAATCCACCAATGAGAAGGCCCCGAGTCAGCATCCCGCGAGAATGAGGCTGGACCGTAATCTTCTATCCGGTCCTCATGCCCTGCCCTCCACGAGTGGCCTGCCGCGGCCATCTTTTCTCCGGGCGGGAAGCGCCCGCCTCTGTCTCCAGCCTGGGTAATGGTGGCCATGTTGAGTTCGGGCAAAGACTTGGCTTCTGGGCCCGGTTTCCGCAGCCTGCTTCCTGCCGAGCACAGTCGGCTCAGTTCCGAGGGGTCCTGCCGAGAGAAGAGGTTAGCGCGCGTCGCCGGGATTGGGGTACTCGAGAGGTGGCGTGGCTGGGGCTCTTCCGAGCGCGCGTGACGGCCTCAACTGGGCCGAACAACCTGGGAATGGACCTCTCGCTTAGGGGCTGAGCGTGTCCCTGGGGCTGGACATCTCAGAGTCCTGGACCTTTGATCCATCCCCTTCACCGCGCGGCCCGAACTGTCATCTGTCTCTACATCTGGGTCCGGCTCAGTGTGGTTGGGGGGGTGGGGAGTAGTCGACATTTTCTCAGGGGCCTCCGGCAGTGAGTTCACAATGACCTTCCGAACTTTAAGTGACTTGAGGGAGGAGGAGGAGATATGGATTATCTGTATTTTAGAGAACATCTGTTTGTATAAATAATAACAGTTTCCTTGGTTTACAAATAGGCCTCATCTACACCAGATAACACTTTCAGGTTAAAGCTGCAATTTGAATTCCGACAGTTTCCTTGGGAGCTTTGGAATCACAATTGACAGGGGACGACAGGATCCCCGAAGGGTACGCCTTAATCTGAGGTGCCCTCCTTCTCCACGCCACATTTGATAAGAATATAGCTTTTTGGAGCTTGGCTGCTGGAAGGCAGTTGGCCATCTGTCCTCCCTGCAGCTGCCCCCATTCCAGTGATAGGTGGTTTTTATGTACTGGTGAATGTCTACCTTAAGAGCACAGAGGTTGCGTTGCAGAGTTACCCAGGTGGTACTGGTTTTGAAGGCATGAAGGGGTCATGAAGAGCAGCGGAGGCTCAGCACTGAGAGGCCGAAGGCCATTGGTGAAGGTGCAGCCTTAGTTGCAATTGATGGCCCAGGAGTGAAGGGGTCATGCAAAGGAGTTAAGGCTTGACACCATGAAGAGAGCCTATGAGAGGCTATTGGTGAAGCCTAGTTAAAACGGCAGACATCAGTGTTTTGGAGATGCCTGTACCATGAGATGACCACCAAGACCAGCAGCAGTAGTGGAGTACAGGCAGCTGGATCCTAGAATACAAGGTGTGTGCTAAAAAGGCAGGGCTGGAGAAGTGACCCAAACCCTTGGAGGAGCCCAGAAGATTGTGAGTGGGTTCCAGACATTGGATGATTGTAGTTTGATTTTTGCTTTTGATTGTGACTGTGCCCTGATATTTTTCCCTCTTGAAGAAAGTATTTTAGTGGAGCCCAGTTAAGAAACTTTGAATTTTTAAGACTTTGAATTTTAAAAGATATTGGACATTTTAAAGAGATTGAACTTTTAATATGTAAAGACTGTGGGACTTTTAAAGTTATGTAGATCGTGGGGATGAATAAGAAAGTAAGGGTTGAGGCTTAATAGTGATGTGTTTGTGTGTCAAGTTGACAAGGGGTCAATTGCTGGTTTTGTGTCAACTTGACACAGGAGTTATCACAGAGAAAGGAGCTTCAGTTGGGGAAGTGCCTCCATGAGATCCAGCTGTGGGGCATTTTCTCAATTAGTGATCAAGGGGGGGGAGGGCCCCTTGTGGGTGGTGCCATCCCTGGGCTGGTAGTCTTGGGTTCTATAAGAGAGCAGGCTGAGCAAGCCAGGGGAAGCAAGCCAGTAAGAAACATCCCTCCATGGCCTCTGCATCAGCTCCTGCTTCCTGACCTGCTTGAGTTCCAGTCCTGACTTCCTTTAGTGATGAACTGCAACGTGGAAGTATAAGCTCAATAAACCCTTTCCTCCCAAACTTGCTTCTTGGTCATGATGTTTGTGTAGGAATAGAAACCCTGATTAAGACAGTCAACAATCACACTTTTTCAGTTCAGTACTTCTTATTGGGTCTAACACAGCTGGGCATAGTCAGATGGGGGAGGTGTTGGCCAGACTCACAGTACCCTTGTAACCAAACTTGGAACAAGCAAGTGCAAGCTGTGACTTATTTACACTCCACTGAAGTCTTTATGATATGCCTTCCTGCGGGGTTGGTGAATATCTGTGGGGCATTTTCCTTGTCGATGATGCTGGAGGGCCCAGTTCACTGTGGGTGGGGCCATCCCTGGGCAGGTGGTCCTCGGTGCTATAAGAAGGCAGACTGAGCAAGGCGTGAGGAGCAAGCCAGTAAGCAGCACTCCTTGACCTTCACATCATCTCCTGCTTCCAAGTTCCTGCCTTGAGTTTCTGCCCTTGGTTTCCTTGGATTGTAAGCTGTAAGATGAAATAAACCCTTTCTTCCCCCAAGTTGCTCTTGAGTATGGTGTTTGTCACAGAAATGTAAACCCTAACTAAGACAGTAGGAATTATGAGTATTATTCTATTTGAACGGGTTGGGGCTGGAGAGGAGACTCTTGTTAAGAGTGCTGGCTGATTTTTTAGAGGACCAAAATTCAATTCCCAGCACCTACATAGCACCTCTCAATTGTCTGTAATTCCAGTTCTAGGGGATCAGATGCCTGGACATATATGCCAGCAAAACACTCATACACATAAATAATTTTAAAGAAGTTAAAAGGGAACTTGGTTAGGGTTCTCAAGAAGACTTGAACTAATAGAATGAAGTGTGTGTATGTGTACACATAATACATACACACATACATGGAATTTATTAGAGTGACTTACAGACTTTGGTCTTAACTAGTCCAATAATGACTGCCTATGAACGGAAGGTCCAAGAATCTAGTAGTTGTTCAGTCTACAAGACTGGATGTTTCTTTCAGATGGTCTTCAGTATACACTAGAATCCTGAAGAAATCGGTTCCATTGCCAATGAAGGAATGGATTTGCCAGAGAGACCAAGAGAAAGTTGAGCAGGCAAAGAGCAAGGTTCCTTCTATGTCCTTTGTAGAAAGGTTGCCAGCAGAAGCTGCGACCAGGTTAAAGATGGACCTTCCTACTTCAAAGGACTTACATAATAAAAAGTCCCTCACAGGGGTACCCAGCTGCTTGGGTTTTCATTCCAGATGTAGTGAAGTTGACAAAATAGCCATCTCCAGGGGTGTCCTCCTTCTCCACACCTTACCAGAGTGACCTCAGGCCGAGTTTTAGGAGTGTCTGAACGTGAGGAAACTGTTACTTGTCTTCATTTCTGTGAAGGTCCATGAGGTTTAAAGCTCTCCATGGCTGGCAAGAAATCATCAGGCAGGCGGTCTCTGCTGCTTCTAGGGCTGCTGGTCACCGTAGCCGCCATCCACCTTGTTGCCTGTCCCTACACCAAGGTAGAAGAGAGCTTCAACCTACAGGCTACACACGACCTTCTGTTCCACCAGCTGGATACGGACAAGGTGAGGCCCTGCGGAGAGCTGAGGCTTGCTGCGCTGCCCAGCCTGCGCTGACCACTCTCCTCCTCGCAGTACGACCACCATGAGTTTCCTGGAGTTGTTCCCAGGACATTCCTCGGGCCGCTGTTGATCGCAATGTTTTCCAGCCCTGTGGTCTATGTGCTCTCACTGTTGGAAGTATCCAAGTTTTATTCTCAACTGATAGGTAAGGGCCTCCCGTGGGTGAGAGCTGTGCCAACATCACTTGATCACAGGTGGGGTGGGGTTGGGGTAGGGTGGGGTTGGCTGGACTCACTGTAGCCTTGCAGCCAGACTTGGGACAAGCAAGCAGGAGCTGTACCTTAGACTGCACTAAAGTCCTCATGACATACCTTCAGTGGACAGCCAGCCAGGACTATAGGGCCAAAAGGAAGTCAGAGGCTTGCTCGGTGAAGGACTCTGTGCAAACACAGGCCCTACGGCCACTTCTGGTATAAATGTGAGCTCCTATGTAGTCTCTTGCATATTGTCACTGACTGCCACTGCAAGTGACTCTCACAGAGCCCCTAGCTTCATCAGTGTTCCCGTCAGGTCACTCACATCAGTGACTTTTTTGCTCATTTCATTTAGTCAGAGGAGTCCTTGGCCTTGGTGTGATTTTTGGACTCTGGACATTACAAAAGGAAGTAAGACAGCGGTTCGGGGCCACGGTGGCTGTCATGTTCTGCTGGATATCAGCCACACAGTTTCATCTCATGTTCTACTGTACGAGGACACTCCCCAACGTGTTGGCCCTGGCTGTGGGTATGTAGCTTCAGGCTGTGCCTTCCTTCTGACCCCTCACAGTACGCACACTCTGCCCACTGTGTTGTCACCGCCTCACAGGCTCCTCATAAACTGCTCAGGGTCTCTTGTTACAGAAGCAGGCCTCTCTGTACTGAGGGCTGGTGCTTCCAGAGAAGCAGCTGTGGGCCAGCCCAGCAGACATTCTGTCTCTGCAAGTAGGCCTCTCTGGGGTTTGTCTGTGTGCATCTTGGGTTTTAGTATTTTGGGACATAGTCCTACTGAGTAGTCCACACTGGCTTTGAATGCTAGATCCCCCTGCCCTAAACCCTGAAGTGCTGAGCAGCTTCTAGTGTTTTATTGTTTGTTTGTTTGACTTATTCAAGCTTTTGCGTGTATGAGTATTCCATGTGTATTTACGCACATAATGTGTGTACAGTACCTTCAGAGGCCAGGAGAGGGCATCAGGTCCTCTACACCTGGAGTTACAGACAGTTGTGAGCTGTCCTGTAGGTGCTGGGAGTAAAACCTGATTCTTCTTCAAGAACAGCCAGGTTTTACATTGCTGAAGCATCACCCCACAGAGTGAGTTATGTGTGTGTTTTATAGTAAGAAAGCGAGTCCCCCTTATGGTGTGTCTTTCTTCTGTTTTGCAGTTTTGCCAGCCCTCAGCGCCTGGCTGCAGCGCAAGTGGGCCCGCTTTGTCTGGCTCTCAGCCTTTGTCATCATTGGCTTCAGGGCTGAGCTGGGCATGCTGCTGGGCATCATGCTGCTGCTGACCTTGTACCAGAGACGAATGTCCGTGGGCAGACTGCTCCGACACGCCGTCCCAGCAGGGGTTCTCTGTCTAGGCAAGTGAACGTCTCGGCTCTGTCTGTGTGTATTTCTTTCAGTTTGGGTTTTGGTATTTTAAGACAAAATCCTACTGTCTTATTTACTGTTCTGTTGTTGTAAGGACACATCATCACCAGGGCGGCTTATAAAAGGGACCTGTAGCCTCTGGCTTACAGTTCAGAGGCTAGTCCATGTGTGCCATCCAGAGGCCAGCCTCGGTGTCAGTCCTCAGATTAGCCACCTGCTTTGTTCCTGGGGTTTGGTTTTGTTTTGTTTTGTTTTGTTTTTGGGATATATCTATTTCTATTTTATGTGTATGGGTATTTTGCCTACATGTTTTTCTGTGTACTACATGTGTACCTGGTGCCCATGCAGGCCAGAAGAGGGCATCAGATCCCCTGGACAATTGTTAGCCACCATGTAATTGCTTCAGTGTGTGTGTGTGTGTGTGTGTGTGTGTGTGTGTGAGAGAGAGAGAGAGAGAGAGAGAGAGAGAGAGAGAGAGAGAGAGAGAGAGAGAGACTGACTCTACATATCCTCCTGGAACTCACTTTGTAGACCAGGCTGGCTTCAACCTCACAGACATCCCCCTGCCCCTGCCCCTGCCTCCCTAGTGCTTAGATTAAAAGCCCTCACCACCACCACACCTGACCATACCTGGCTTGCTGTGGGTTCTGGGATAGAACTCAGGCCTTCCTGCTCTTTACTAAACTGTTGCCTCGACCCTTGAGATTTATTTATTATTTCACTTAACTATTTTTAGTGTGTGTTTGTGTTCTCACCACAGTGCACATTTGGAGGTCAGAGCAGCTTGTGGGAGTCTGTTCTTTCCGACCTACCATGGGGGTCTCAGGGATTGAACTCAGGTCATCAGGCTTAGCAGCAAGTGCCTTTACCCACTGAGCCATCTCACTGGCCCCTGGGAAACTTTAAGTTTTATTTTATTTTTAATTATGTGTATATACATGTATCTGTGTGTGGAAATATGTGTGCGTGATTGTAGGCACCCATAGAGTCCAGAAGAATGTTGTGGGATTCCTGATACACAGGAGTTGTGACAGGCAATTGTGAGCTTTCCCTTGTGGCTTCTGGGAACTAAACTTGGGTCCTCTGAAAGAGCAGTATTTACTCTCAACTACTGAGTCATCTCTCTAGTCCCCCTTTAAAAAAAAAGAGATGTAATCAAGATGATCTGAACTTCAGCAGCAGTAGAACATGCCATTTCTGTCCTAGAGGTAGCTTCTACTTGGAAGCCTGCATCCACCACTGTCCTTGAGGTTGCTTGGACAGACAGGAGGAGGGCAGTGTGTCTTACACTGGGGAAGATAGTTGATGAGAGAGGGTGTCACAGGCCATCAGCTCCTTTTATGGGAAGTGCTGGCAGTTTCTGCGGCCAGCAGTCACTTTGTGGGGCAGTTAAGCACAGTGCACATGTGGGTTGAGGCTTGAATTTTATAGGTGGCCATGTTCCTTACTGAGGACGCTTCTGTTCTGTTATCAGGGCTGACAGTTGCTGTGGACTCCTTTTTCTGGCGATACCTTGTATGGCCAGAAGGAGTGGTGCTGTGGTACAACACCGTCCTGAACAAAAGTTCCAACTGGGGCGTATCCTTTCAGTATTAGGAACGAGTGCGTGGGCTAGTCAGCCCATGACCCTGACCTCTATGCAGCTGGCCAGCCAGTCTGGCACAGGATGGGTGGCTGTCTGAGAGGCAGGGCAGGAGCTTCTCCTATGGCACACACCTGGGACTCTGGCAACATCTCCCCAGAAACACCTAGTCGTACCCATAGTACCCAGGGTAGCTGCTTTTTAAACATTTACAGAGCACTTCAGATGTCTCATGGTAAGGAAGGATAGCATAGCTCCCACTTGGTCGCACACCATCTTCACCTGTCAATACCGGGAAGAAAGGAAGAAAAGCTAACGAGTTCCCACAGTCCTTTGTGGGGCCCTCAGTTACCCTGTAGCTGGCAGGGTCTGCCCTCCCCTTCCCTAAGCAGGCCTCTGCTGTGTCTTTGGCAGAGCTGACTTTGGGCCTTTATGCCGCTACCATTCTTAGTTCCAGTAAGTGGACAGTGACTCAGTCTCTGACAAATTCGTGCCTCCTTAACCTGAAGACCTCCCCACCCCTGTGGTATTTCTACTCAGCCCTGCCTCGAGGCCTGGGCTGCAGCCTTTTCTTCATACCCCTGGGTGCAGTGGACAGGAGGACCTATGCGCTGGCCCTGCCAAGCCTGGGATTCGTGGCTTTATACTCACTCCTCCCACACAAGGAGCTGCGGTTCATCATCTATGCCTTCCCCATCCTCAACATCATGGCTGCCAGAGGCTGCGCCTATGTGTGAGGGCTTCCTCCTTGAGATACTTGTCTGCTTTTCAGTTTGACTACATTCTCTGGGGTGCTGATTTTAGTTACCCAGGGGATAGGTACTTTTAAAAGTTCATCAGAAATAGATTTGTGCCGGGCAGTGGAGGTGCACACCTTTAAGCCCAGCACTTGGGAGGCAGAGGCAGGCGGATTTCTGGGTTCAAGGCCAGCCTGGTCTACAGAACTACACAGAGAACCCCAGTGGGAGAAAAGAAAGAAAAATAGATTTGCTGTGCTTGGAAGCCTTTGATCCTAGCACTTGAGAGGCAGAGGCCAGTGGGTGTCTGATCTATATAGTAAGATCTTGTCTCAAAAAAGGAAAAAAAAGAATAAGTTTGCCAGTTTAACATGGAATAGAACTGTTTTGTTTTAGAAGCAAAGTTGGAATTTACTAAGTTTTAAAAAAAAAAAAGAGTATTTGGTTTGGTATACACTTAAATTCAAGTATGATCATTGAGTGTCCTTGTCACCTGAGCAAATTTTTGATAAATTGGATGTCTGTGGTCCTCCATGTACCAGGAAGCCTCTGCTCAGTGCTCAGTGCCTCTTACTGTGTTGGTGAGTCTTGCTTCTGTCTCTTCCTCGAACCTTGCTAACTGTCCCAGAGCTGGTCATGGGAGAGATGGCCAAGACAGGCCTTCAAGCCTGGGAGGTGGCTGGTCCCGGATGGGTTCCAGGGTCTGAGTGATTGATTGATCAGGTGGAGGGTGTTCTTGGTCCAGGCTGCTGGGTGGCTGGAGGGTCTCAGCTGGTGCTTTTGGTTAATTGGGGGTTAAAGGCTGTGGCTTGGGTTCATATGGAAGATGGTGTGGGAGTTAATGGGGACAGGAACAAGGGGTGATACAGGTGAAGGGGAGGTGAGAGGCAGCAGGTGATGTGACTGGTGTTTCATTGGGTAGTAGGGTCAGCTGGTGGTGTAGGTGTTAGGGGGCAGGCTGACTATAAGGAGAGTTAACTGGGCTGAGTGTAACTAGCTCATGGTGTGGGCTCCATAGACCTAGAAGGTCCACTCTGCCCCTTTCCTCATTTAGACAGGTGTTTTCTATCCGTCTCCTTCCCCAGAACAACTGGTAGAGGGAAGGGCCAGCCCCTGGGGCTGCCTTCAGATCGCCCTTTGGCTTGTGGCTCACACCCTCAACTGTTCACGTGTACGTATTTGCCCAAGTTGAACAGCGTTTAACAAGATCTGTCTTAATAAGATACAACTGTGTTGTAGCCATGGCCCAATCTCTGACAGAAGCAGCTGTTGGAGGAGTGACTCGGTCTTCAGCTTAGTGTTAGAGTTCAGTCTGTAGTCTTTTGCAGTAGTGAGGCAGAACAGAAAGGCACACAGAACTGCTCACTTCAGGGTTGGCAGGAAAGAGGAGGGACCAGGTATGACCTTCAGAGGCACACCCCAGTAACCTACATCCTCCGCTGTGCACCTCCTGGTTTCCAGAGGCTCCTGAGTCGGGCCACTCACTGAGGGCCAAGTGCTGACATGAGTCAGGGGCACTGTGTGATTTGGATTAGAACTCCCCACAGGCTCTCTTATTTGAACACTGGGACGCCAGCTGCTGACACTATTTCACTCTGTCCCTCAGCTGAAATAGAATGAGTAAACTTTTGCTGAAAGTTTGTGTTTGAAGCCAATGGTTTTAAATTTTGGTTGGTAGACTTTTTTTAAAGGGCAGAGAGCAAGCATTCTTCTTTCTGTGGGCCACACAGTCTGTCACGGCTGGTAACTGCCATTATTGTTAAAGTCAGCCTCAAAGACACAGAGATGCTCCTGGGAGGGACCATGACAGTGAAAATGGAGGCAGCGCCATGTCCCAGCCATGCTTGTTTACAATATGCCTTTAAAGACACTGAGGCAGAACAGAGGAGAGCCCAGGGCTAATTTGGGGGTGACCTGAGCTGAAGCTCAGACCCCATCGTTCACGCCATAGTCTACTATGTTTTTCTAGACCCAGTCAGGCCTTAAAGGCAAACCCTGTGAGGGGTGGGCATGACATTCATTGTCTACAGCAGTCTAGATGGCTCAGGGGTAGCGGAGGCTCACACCCATCATCGCAGTGCTTGGGAACACCAACTTGAGCCATTCCAAGTTATATAATTTCAGGTCATCCTGAACCTTTCTCAAAAATAAAAATCAGAGCTGGGCGGTGGTGGCGCACGCCTGTAATCCCAGCACTCTGGGAGGCAGAGGCAGGCAGATTTCTGAGTTCAAGGCCATCCTGGTCTACAGAGTGAGCTCCAGGACAGCCAGGGCTACACAGAGAAACTCTGTCTCGAAAAAACCAAATCCAAAAAAAACCAAAATAAATAAATAAACAAATAAATAAAAATCAGGGAAAGGACTGGGGATGGAGCTCATTTTTAGAGTATTTGTCTAACATGTACAGAATCGATCTTCAGTACAACATAGATTAGGTGCAGTTATATTTGCTAATAAACCCACCATTCAGGAGGTGGAGGTTCAACGTCGTCGTTGGCAATATACCCATTTCAAGACTAGCCTGAACTACATAAGACCTTTTCTAAGTAAATAAGTTTCAAAGAATCGAGATCTAGGTAGCAACCTGACTTAAGAAGGGATGACTTAGAGAATGCTGTTCTCAAAAAGTGACCCAGAAGACGGAAGATAAAGACTTGGGGGCTGGAGAGAGGGCTCAGTGGTTAAGAGCACTGACTATTCTTCCAAAGGTCCTGAGTTCAAATCCCAACAACTACATGGTGGCTCACAATCATCCATAATGAGATCTGACGCCCTCTTCTGGGGTGTCTGAAGACAGCTATAGTGTACTTACATATAATAAATCTTTAAAAAAAAAAAAAAAAGCCCTTCTTGGAGCTGGGTGCACACCTGTGACCCCCGTGTCCCCAAAGCCAGGGGCGGTTCTGCATTTGGGCCCCGGCACCTGTGTAAAAAGCGAGGTATTGCCACATGGTTACCTGTAACTGCAGCATTGTGGTAGTGATGATGGGGAACAGAAACAGGAGGATTGCTATAACTTAGCCTAATTGAAAAAAGGGGTGGGGAGGGGAGTTCGGGGGAAGAGAAACATCAAATGTACAGTTGTGTATAAAAGAAGTCACTATCTCCTGCCCTATACCTCTGGCAGGCTGAACTGTGTCCCATCATGGTGGGGACTCCAAGTCTGTGGGCACAACCATTTCACTCAGTAACTCAAGTCCACCCAGCTGACTCTACACTCCAGTCACAGAGCAAAGACCAGAGACCTCTCCCAAGCAACTTGTCTTAAAATAGGCAAGAACTTTGCATTCTTTAGATTCTTATCCATGGAGGCTTTTAGAGGCGCAACCAAACTACATCTGTACAGGATTAGATTATTAGATTTTCTGTCTACAATAATCAAATATCCTTTAGCATCCTGTGTGCAGTGAGAGGCACTATCTGAAAGGAAGAAGGTAATGACAGAGCAGGGCGCCTGCTGTCCTCCGACTTCTGCACATGCACACCTGGATCATTCATCCCCCACAAAAGATACTGCTCCCTGCCTCCCCTCAACCAGAGCCAGTCTTGGATAAGGAAGGGCGTGAGGGTGTGCCGGTCCCAGGACTTGGTGCAGGATTGAGCTGTTCTCTGCAGGCAGCCACGGGGTGTATGAGGTTTGACCCTGGGACACCAGCATGCTGAAAGATACTCAGAACAGGGCACCTGGTTGAGGTTGGCCTCCCAGTCCTTCCATTTTGGAAGTCTGTTTGCTTTGTGTGATTTATTTATACACAACAGAAAAAAAAAACAGTAATGCAGAGTCTTTAATACCCTTTAAAAAGCTAGTGTAAACTTGAATTGGCATCTAGAGTGGAAATGGAGGTTTTCTTTTAGATTACTGTGTGTGTGCATTAGGGGGATGGGCGCTGCTGCGGCACGGACGTGATGTCAGAGGACAGATCTGTGGAGGCCGTTCCCTTTCCACCTTTCTGTGGGCTCTGGGGATCATGGTCGTTACCAGCTCACGGGCAAGTGCCTTTACCCACTGAGCTATCTCATTGGCTCTTTATGTTTTGAGGTAATCTTGCTATGTAACCCAGGATGGCTTCAAATTTGCCATCCCAGTGCTGGGATTCTAGGCCTGTGCCACTGTGCACAGCCACAAAGGTCTTCAGGCGGTACTTTAGTTATTTTGGTTAGTTGAGTTGTTTTTTTTTTTTGTTTGTTTGTTTGTTTGGTTTTTTTTTTTTTATCAAATTGTTTTTGTTTTTGCTTTTTATTTGTTCATTTTTTTCAAGACAGGGTTTCTCCTGACTGTTCTGGGATACACTTTGTAGACCAGGCTGTCCTTGAACTCACAGAGATCCTTCTGCCTCTGCCTCCTGAGTACTGGGATCAAAAGGTGTGCACCACCGCTGCCTGTCTATTAATTGAAATTTTTATTTTATTTTACTTACTTTTTTATTTTTAAGTGGGTTATTTTGGTTTTTTGTTTGTTTGGTTTGGTTTTTTGAGACAGCATTTCTCTGTGTAGCCCTGGCTGTCCTGGAACTCACTCTGTAGACCAGACTGTCCTCGAACTCAGAAATCTGCCTGCCTCTGCTTCCTGAGTGCTGAGATTAAAGGTGTGCACCACCACTGCCTGACTACACAGAGAAACCCTGTCTCAAAAAACAAAACAGATCAGACTTCGGGGCACTGACATGAGCCTTCTGTGTAAACCAAGTTAGGTAGGGGCCAGAGGTATGCATAATTAAGTAGTCCTGGTCCCCTGGGGCCTGGCTGAGCATTATCTCAGTTCTGGTTCTGCAAGGCCGTGCTGTGAGAAGAGAGTCTCAGAGTTATCCTGAGATGATATTCCTGCTGGGAGGGGGATCTGTCTGTGGATTTGGAGCAGGACATTGTCAGAGCTGGCAGTGAGGTAGCTCAGTTACCCTCTGCCTTCAGCCTTGAAGACTGCCGGCGCGCTCGCCACCATATGCTTTTCATTAACTACCTTTGTCTTTCAGCCTGAACAAAAAGTCTTGGCCATACAAGGTGAGAGCTCTGCTGGTGACAGGACATATCTTAGTGAATGTGGCATATACAGCCACATCCCTCTATGTGTCCCATTTCAACTACCCTGGTGGCGTTGCCATGCAACGGCTACATGAGCTGGTGCCACCTCAGACAGGTTAGTCCAAGCGCTCCCTGGGGAAAAACCTGGGCCTGGGTGACGCACCATGCTGGCTTCTAACCGAGATTGGTTTTTTTAGATGTCCTTCTACACATCGATGTGGCTGCTGCCCAGACAGGTGTGTCACGGTTTCTACAGGTCAACGATGACTGGAGGTTTGTTTCTGAGATATTGTAACTGCAGGTCTAGTTGCTTCTCACAGAGGCTACCTGTATATAAATCACTTCAGTGGCACCTTCGTGGGGAGAGGTGGTGTGAGACATTGGCAGAGTTGAATGCAGTGGTGACAGGTGGCCTTTCTCTCCCAGGTATGACAAGAGCGAAGACGTCCAACTGGGAGCAGCGGGCATGCTGGACTACACCCACATCCTCATGGAGGCGGTGCCTGAGCACCTGGCCCTCTACAGGGACACGCATCGAGTCCTGGCCAGTGTTGAGGGCACTACAGGTGTGAGCCTAAATCTGATGAAACTGCCACCCTTTGATGTCAACCTGCAGACAAAGCTGGTCCTTCTGGAGCGGGTGCTTAGGCCAGCCTGAGAGGACAGGCGATCTCCCAGTGCATCAAGTGTGGTCACCTTCTAACTCAGTAAAGACAGTTCAAGAAAACAGCAAAGACCAGGGACTTCCAGCATGCCCCTGTTGTTGGCCTGCAGCAGGCAGGCCAGGCCCTACAACAGCCACACCTGAGGCACAGACAGGGCTGAGAGTGTGGAGCCAAGGACCCACCACCAAGTGTGGGAGTGACCTGCTCAAGCCTGTCTGCATGGTTAGGTGGCCCACAGCATTGTGTATATTCATACTGGGAGCCATTTATAACTAAGGACAGCGAGTCAGGCCTGAACACCGCCACCCTAGCTCTGCCATGACCCTCAGTGTATGTTTCTTGCCTCTGTAAACCACACTTTTTGCCCATGGCCTCAGGATACCACACTATAAACCAGGTCTTTACAGGATAGACACACACACCACCAATTACGGCAGCTCTTACAGACCAAGGCGTGTTACCTCCATTTCAGATTAATTCTGAGGACATATACATGTTCATAAAAGAACGGAAATAAAAATTGTTTTCTTATATTGTGTCTTGTATGTGGTTTCACAGTAAAAGCCACTGGCTCTGTCAGTGGCTCTGAGCATTTCTGAAGTGTGACAGTGCCAATCGTACAGATAACAGATGGTATGTGCACATCATGCATCCAGTATGCGGGCACACACCACACAAGCTCATGTGTATGCAGATACACCACAGATACAGCCTGGATAGCATTTATGTATACAGTATACAACACCGCTATAAAGGTTGCTCTGTGTGTATATGTGTGTGCGCACATGCACTATGCTGTGTTCAGATATATGCAAGTGCATGTTAAGGCTAGGGGACAATCTTGGGTTTGTTCCTCAGGCACCATCCACCATTTTTCTGTTTTATGGCAAGTGAGCCCCAGGGACCTGCCTGTCTCTGTATCCAAAGTGCTGGAATTACAAGCAGGCACTACATGCATGCCTGATTTTTGCCCCCCAAGTAGTTCTATAGGTTGAATTCAGGTCACCATGCTTGCAAAACAAGCAGTTTACCGGCTGAGATGCTTTAGCTGTTTGTCAGTCTTTGAGGGCAGGTGGTTTGAAGCATAGCCTTTGGCTGGTCTCAGTTTACAGGTACATTTTCTCTACACACACAACCATGACTTGCACCACAGATGCCTCCTGATGCAGTCTTGTATGGTGGTTAAAGAGCAGGCTCTAGGCTCTAGGTTGCCTCCTGACCCTCAGTATTCTGAACACCCCCTTCAGCTATTTGTTTTTTATCTGTACTGACATGTATTCATAGATTATCTTTTGTCTCTGTGTACATGTGGACTACCACTTAACTTCAATGCCTGTGAATTATTCCTAATTCTGACATTCCTGTGGTGTGAGGTGTTCCCATTGGGAGCCCTGTCACGTGGTACTTACTTTGTGACATGCCCCTTTGAGCATTTCTAGGTGTATAGCACTCTCAGGTGTGTGTCTGATGAGATTAGCCATGTCCCAAATTTCTGGGCTTCTTTTGGTGGAGCATGGCTTTAGGCTGAGATCTGAGGCTGGGTGTCCTTGTTGCCCTTGGGGTGTCTGCTCTTAGACCCTTCCTGTAGACAGATTAGCAAGTACAGAGATGCCTACACATAGACATAAACATGTATGACCAGTCATGGACCATATTTATACTACTTGTTTTTGTGGGACCTGGGGTTGAACTCAAGGCCTAATGCATACTAGCCCAGCATGTACCATTGAGCTATATCCCCAGCTCCAGTACTCATAATCCATCCCACATCGTGGAGTTATTGACATTCTTCATGCCACAACTGTGCAGCCCCCTTCCACAATTAGAATCCTGGCTCTCGGCAGTGTCTATCCATTTGGTACTTTGTTCAGCAACAAAATACACATTACGTGGTTCTGGAATTCTGTGCCACCCATTTTTAGTTTGTAGAACATGACGATACTTAAGGGCTCAATCCACTCCTACAGCTAAGCTCAGGGAGGTTTCTTCATCCACTTCTGTTAAGTGCTCTAGAGGTAGTGGGACCCGGGAGCACAGCCCACAAATGAAGTAGACTAATGTCTCATGCAACAGCCAACTTTATTCAGAGCATCGGACAATTTATATCCTGACTGTTAAGAGTTAAGTGGAGCTGGGTGGTGGCACACGCCTGTAATCCCAGCACTCTGGGAGGCAAAGGCAGGCAGATTTCTGAGTTTGAGGCCAGCCTGGTCTACAGAGTGAGTTCCAGGACAGCCAGGGCTATACAGAGAAACCCTGACTCGAAAAAACCAAATCCAAAAAAAAAAAAAAAAAAAAAAAAGAGTTAAGTGGAAAAAGTGAACAATTTCACAAGGACAGACCGCACCTAGCATAAATGTTTCCCATAGAGGCATATGAACAAATAATATCTGTCTATGATGAATAATTTAGAGCAACCTCACCCCTACCTGCTACCTGCTCCACGCGGGAGGGGCACAAAGGCACATTCCAAGAACAATTCTGTGTTTTTGATGAAGCTGGGCTCACAAGACTCGTGTTTACTCAGATCCCCCTCGAGTGACTCCATTCTAGTGAGTGAGTCTGATAGACCTCCTGCTCTCTTTTTGGTCATTAGTGCCATTGTTTCTGTTTATCTTTGTAAGGACAGGCAGAGACACATTTTAATTCTCTTTCTGTAGATGGCTTTTGTCATTTTCCAGCCTTTCTGGAAATCCTGCACCTTGCCTGGAACTCCACCAGGTAGGCTTGCCATGGCTTCTGTAGCACGTCCTCTAGCGTGTCTTCTAGGTACTTGGCATATTTCCAGCCTTTAGTAATTCAGTGCCTCAAAGGATAACCTCGTGAGACATACGGTTTCCTCTACATGCCCAGAGAGGTGTGTCTTCAGGTTGAGATAGAGAATGCTGGGCAAAGGGAGATCATGTGCTCATGTGCTCTTCGTGTCCTACCATCACTGACTGGACAGGGACAGGCCTCCAGGATGGCTGTCATTTGGTGTGCTTCTGCCTGCAAAGCAGATTGTCTCAGTTTCAAGAAGATTCTATGAATTGTCTGTTGTACCTTTTGTCCATTTCTCTAATGGTTTTTACATTGCTTTCTTCCACTTTGTATGATAATGTAACGATTAGATTTTATTTCCCATGGTTAATGGCTCCTTAAGTCTGTTAGTCTAAGACCTTATGAAGAGGCTGTCTCCTTCCTGAGTGTTTCTGCTTACCAGTGTCTGGGTGTCACACCATCAGCCTTCTCCTGTACACTCAGAATACAGCTGTGCTCCCTCTATTCCCAGAGGGCAGCTATGTTCTCTGAGTGTGGCTGTCCCTCTTGTATACTCAGATTATGGCCACACCTCCTTTATTCCCAGAATGCAGCTGTGCTCCCTCTACATACAGCATGCACTCGTGCTTCCTCTATACCCAGAATGAGGCTGTACTTCCTGGGTACTCAGCTCTTCCTATGCAGTATTTTCCTGATAGTTTTTGTCCATCTGAAAATAACATTTTTCCATACCAAGCACAGTCCACAGGAAACCCACACTGTTGCTGAGATTACACTCGAGCATGCTATGCTTATGAGTAGGGGCAGCCTGATGCTGTTGGGAGTTTTTCAGGGAAGACAAAGTAGTTCCCCCCTGTGCCCATGGGTCCTTTAAGGGCATTAGAATGTTTTATCCTTTTTCCATGCCAGGTCGGATGTGTGTTATTAAACTTATTCCTAAGGGTTTAGATTGTTTTGTCGCTATTGTAAAGTTTTCTCGTTCATCATGCCATGAATTTTTCTAAGGTATTATATATACATATTATATAGATGGCTTTTGTCACTTGCCAGCCAGCCTCTCTGGAAATCATGCATCTATGCATAGAACTCTGCCAGGCAGGCTTGCGATACACACACACACACAGCTTTGGCTGCATGGTTACTTCTTCTGTGTGACACCCAGAGCTGTTCATTACATGTGTGCACATTTAATCTCCCCTCACCGCTACCTTGAAACTGAACTTAAAAGGACACTGCAGTGCCCTTTCTAGAATGGGATATCAACTGTACATAATGTATCATATTTTGCTCTTTCTTTCATGTGATGTTTGCTTTATAATGTTATGATAAAGATCATCACCAAAAGCATCCTGGGGAGGAAAGGCTTTATTTCCTCTTACAATTCTCAGATCACACCACAAAAACTCAGGGCAAGGTAAAAACCTGGAGGCAGGAATTGAAGTGGGGGCTCTGGGGGAGTGCTTCGTGCTCCGTGTGGCCTGCTTACCTGCTTACACTGCTTTCTTATACCACCCGGGACCACATGCTGAAGGGTGGTACCCAGCACTTGGGAGGCAGAGGCAGGCAGATTTCTGAGTTTGAGGCCAGCCTGGTCTACAGAATGAGTTCCAGGACAGCCAGGGCTACACAGAGAAACCCTGTCTCGAGGAAAAAAAAAAAAAGAGTGGTACTGCTCTATCCCCCATCCCCCACCACCATCCCAACCTCTCCGCAAGAGCTGGGCCCTCTAACATCAATCATTAATCAAGAAAATGCCCTATGGACTTACCTACAGACAGTCTGATGGAGGCCTATTCTCAGTTGGGATTCCTTGACGAACTAACCAGGACAGTGATGTAATCTCACCATGCAGCGGGATTTTGTTCCTTTTGTCTCTGAGGTAGCTTCATGCTGAGTGGGCATACTCCAGTCCGCTGGTCCACTGCTGCTGTCCGTCTGAGTTGTTGCCAGGTTCTGGCCGTTGAAATTATTGCTGTGAACATATGTGTGTGCCCACATAGACATGTTTCCGTTTTTTTGCTAGGGAGATGGCTCGCAGAAGAACTGCTGAACCAGGATGTCAGTGTCCGTTATTGCGGATATAATTGCACCAGTTTATGAAGCACAGTGTGTAATGCTCCAATCAGAACGGCATGGTGCAGGAGCTGTAGCTCATGCTTGCATTCTGGTCCAGAAGGTGGTGAGTTGGAGCACCATCCAGGAAGGCAGTCATGTGGGAATTCTGAGTGCTTGAGAGAGCACTCCAAGGAAACAAGTCTGGTGACCTCAAAAACACTGAATTGTTCTGGGAATGTGTTTTCCTGCCCCTCCCTGGTATAGTGGATAGGAGTGAGTTTACTTCAGATTATTCATTATTGCCTGCTGCTGCTGTTCAATTAACTGTTCTAACTATCCTTTCTGTGCCTCGATGGGGAGGGAGGGGAGACTTGTTCTTTCCAAGTGCAGCTTGTCCTTGTGATTGTGCACAGCTTCAACTCAGATCTTTACTCAGGTGACCCTTCTTAACCCCCGAAGGCTAACCTGTCTGGGCCCCTGCGTAGAGCTGGCTATTGCCTGAGACTTCAGTCTCCCAGGTCCCTCTGCCTCCAGAGTGAAGACAGTGACAGTCTCTTGGTTAGGATCACTGGCTGCTCTTCCGGAGGACTTGTGTTCAATTCCCAGGACCCACATGGTGGCTCACAACCGATTGTAACTCCAGTTCAAGGAGAATCCTCCACTTGCTCCTGTCCTCTGCAGGCACCGGGCGTCTGCAGACATCCATGTAGGCAAATACCCGTATACATACCATATACATAAAATTTTAAAAAACCTTTTGAAGGTTGCTAAGAAACCTTTAAAAATTACAGGGGCCTGGTGAGGTGGCTTAGCTGTTAAGAGCACTGGCTATTCTTCCAAAGGACTCAGGTTGAAGTCCCAGCACCACATGGTAACTCACAATTGTCTGTAATTCCAGTTTCAGGAGATCTGACACCTTCACACAGACATACATGCAGGCAGAGCACCTGCATAAATTACATAAAATTTTACATGTACATAAAATAAAAATTAATTAACTAATTAATGAAAGGTATGTGCCATCATACCTGGCACTTCATAGACATACATACATACATGCATACATACATGCATACATATAAGTTAACATGCATATATTTATCTCAAGTCTGCATATTGCAAATACATTTCTCTTAATGTAATCTCTAGTTCCATCTGTTTTCTTGCAAATGACATAATTTTATTCTTTGCAATTGTCTTAGTCAGGGTTTCTATTCCTACACAAACATCATGACCAAGAAGCAAGTTGGGGAGGAAAGGGTTTATTGAGCTTACACTTCCACGTTGCAGTTCATCACTAAAGGAGGTCAGGAAGCAGGAGCTGATGCAGAGGCCATGGAGGGATGTTTCTTACTGGCTTGCTTAGCCTGCTCTCTTATAGAACCCAAGAGCACCAGCCCAAAGGTGGAACCACCCACAAGGGGCCCTCACCACTTGATCACTAATTGAGAAAATGCCCCACAGCTGGATCTCATGGAGGCACTTCCCCAACTGAAACTCCTTTCTCTGTGATAACTCCAGCATGTGTCAAGTTGACACATGAAACTAGCCAGTACAGCGGTTGAATAAATTTTTTTTTCCGAAACAGGGTTTCTCTGTGTAGCTCTGGCTGTCCTGGAACTCACTTTGTAGACCAAGCTGGCCTCGAACTCAGAAATCCACCTGCCTCTGCCTCCCAAGTGCTGGGATTAAAGACATGCACTACCACCGCCTGGCCGGTTGAATAAAATTCTAATCTGTGAGTGTATACATATATCCCACATATTCTCTATGCATGTGTCTGTTGGTGGGCTCCTGGCTGTCTCCATGACTTGGTTGTGAACAGTGCAGTGATAACACTGTTGTACAGTGTCTGTGAGTTCGGCTGACTTAGACAATCTGGGGTACACACCCATCAGTGCTATAGTTGGCTCAGATGCTAGTTCTAGTTTTAGTTTTCTGGGAACCCCCATACTGGTTTCCAGTGGCTGGTCAATGTAACACAAATTATAGGCAACTGTGAGGAGAGAACTTTAACTGAGGAATTGCCTCCACCAGATTAGTCTGTAGGCAATCCTGTGGGGGCATTTTACTGGTTACTGATTGGTGGGAAAGCCCAGCCCACTTAGGTTGAATAAGCAGCAGGGAGTAGTAGATGGCAGATCTGGAGAAGTGGAACTACGGGAGTCCTTTGAAGTCCAGAAAACCGTGAGTCTTAGACATTGGACACCAAGCAATTCACTGTTGGAGATGGGATCTGGTTTTGCTTAATCTCGATTGTAGAAACTTGTTTGTACTTACAGGACCTACAGTTGAGAGACTTTGGATTCTTAGACACCTTTGACTTTTAAAGTGCTGAAATTTTAAAAGACTGTAGGATTTAAGAAAAAAAAATTTAAACTAGCATGTATGTGTGTGTTTACCTGTATGTGGGTATGTGCATGCATTTGCAAGTGTCCTCAGAACCTGGAAGTATTTGGACCCTCTGAAAATAAATTACAGACAAGTCGTGAGCTACCTGATTTAGGTGCTGGAAACTGAACTCAGGTCCTCTGGAAGAGCAGTGCATGCTCTTAAACCCAGAGTGGTATCTCTAGACTCAGACCTTGAGACTGATTAAAGTTATGCAATTTTGTATATTGTGATACTAATATGTGATCTTGAGGATAAACAAGAAAGGAAGAGTTATGGCTTAATAGTGATGTTTTTGTATGTCAAGCAGACAAGGAGTCAACTGAGCTGGTTAAATGTTTCAAATTTGAAACAAACCACACTTTGAAAGGAGACACCACAATTGCAGAATTGCCTCAATCAGATTGGACTGTGGGGCACTTTCTTGATTGAAAATAGATGTGGGATGGACCATGGGATGGTGAATCATGCCTTTTATCCCAGTACTCAGGAGGCAGAGGCAGGAGAATCTCCATAAATTGGAGGCCAGCCTGGTCTACAGAGCAAGTTCCAGGATAGCTAGATGTATACAGAGAAACCTTGTCTTGAAAAACAAAACAAAACCAAAAAACAAACTAGCAAAAAAATGAAACAAGAGAAAATAAAGTTGATGTTGGGGAACCTAGCTCACTGTGGGCAGTGCCACTGCTGGGCAGGTGGTCCTGGGTTATCTAAGAAAACAAGCTGGGCTGGAGAGACAGTGCTTAAGAGCACTGACTGTTCTCCCAGAGGTCCTGAGTTCAATTCCCAGCAACCACGTGAGGGCTCACAACCGTCTATAATGGGATCCGATGCCCTCTTCTGGTGTGTACACTGAGCGACGGTGTACTCGTGTAAATAAAATAAATCTTTTTTAAAAAAAGAAAGAAAAGAAAAGAAGCTGAGCAAGCCAGTGAGGAGCATCCCTCTGTGGTTTCTGCATCAGTTCCTGCACTGAGTTCCTGCCCTGACTTCCTTCCAAGGTGGACTGTAATCTGGGAACCGAATACCTCCTCTGCCCCAAGTTGCTTTGGGTCAGTGTCTTATCACAGTGACAGAGAAACAACTAGGAGAGTAGCCACACACGTTTGCTTTGCCACCAGGCCAGCTGGGCTTCCCATTCCAACCACATCCAGGCCAGTGCTTATTCTTGGCTTGATGGTAGCCAATCCAGTTTGCTTGAGGGCAGCCAATCCTGGCTGGGGGGAGATGGATCCTGAGTGAGCTTGACTTGCATTCCCTGGTGGCTGAGGATGTTAAAGCTTTTCATCTACGTCTCGCTCTACATTGGACTCTTCACTTAGAACTGTCTAATTGGTCCATTCCACCTATTGAACTATTTGCTTTTCGGTGGTTTTAGGTTTGGTTATTAATCTCTGATGAGTTGAGTAGCTGGCCAAGATTTTCTACTATTCTGTAGGTGTCCTTTCATGCTGCCAGTTACTTGCAGTACAGAAGCTTTTTTGTTTTGTGCAAACCCATTCGCAGTTCTTGCCATTATTTCCTGGCCTCCTAGAGACATTTTCAGAAGATCCTTGGGCCTGCACTTACCTATAGTTTGAGGTATATTTGGGTTTCCTCTAGCAGTTTCAGTGTTTCTGGTCTTACATTAACATTAAGCTTTTTTTGTTCCATGATGAGTTGATTTCTTTCTTTTCGTTTCTTTTTTTTTTTTTTTTTTTGGATTTGGTTTTTTTTGAGACAGGGTTTCTCTGTGTAGCCCCTGGCTGTCCTGGAACTCACTCTGTAGACCAGGCTGGCCTCGAACTCAGAAATCCGCCTGCCTCTGCCTCCCAGAGTGCTGGGATTACAGGCGTGCGCCACCACCGCCCAGCCCTCTTTCTTTTCTTTAATTGAGGGTATGAGAAAAGGATCCAGTTTTAGTCTTCTACCTGTGAACACCCCATTTCCCCAGCATTATTTATCAAAGAGGCAGCTTTCTCAAAAGTCGTGTGGCTGTAGCTGTGCTGGCTTATTTCTGGGTCCTCTAGTCCCCCAGTGGTATGTTTGTTTTAGTGCCAGAACCTTGCTGCTTTTCTTTTTCAGACAGGAGGTGTGGCCTTGTTGGAAGAAGTGCTTCAAAGGGGGTGGGCTTTGAGGTTTAGAAAGCCCATGGCAGGTCCAGGTACAACTAACTCACTCTCTCTCTCTCTCTCTCTCTCTCTCTCTCTCCCCAACCAGATCAGGATGCAGATAATGGCTACTTCATCAGCACAATGCTTGCTTCCGTTCTGCCTGCCACGATGATAATGGGCTTTCTAGACCCACTCTCTCTGTCTCTACCTGTGGATCAGATATAGTTCTCATCTCCCAGTGCCATCTGTACCACCACGCTCACTGACATGACACTGATGAGTTGGCCCTCTGAAACTATAAGTAAGCCCCTACGTGGTTTTTTTTAAATAAATTGCCATGGATATGTTGTCTTTTCATAGCAATAAAACACTGACTACAACACTAGGCAAACACCATTATCAACTGAACATCTCCAGCCCTGAACCCATGGTTTATATCTGAGATTAAATTTAGAGTACTATGTAAGTATATTATGGTTCTGTAGAGTTACAGGACTTATGGAATGACTCTCTCTCCATGCAAACACACATACACACACATATTGGAATTTATTGGAATGACTTATATAAGCTAAAGCCCAATTAATCCAACAATAGTTAGCTGTGAAGGGAAAATTGAAGAATCTAGTAGTTGCTCAGTCCCACCAGGATGGATGTTTCAGCTGGTCTTCTGTATATGCTGGAATTCTGAAGAGGCATGTTCCAAGGCCAGTGAGGGAATGTGCTAGCAAGGCAGGGGCAAGAAGGTCTAGAATAAGCCGGGCAGTGGTGGCACATGCCTTTAGTCCCAGCACTTTGGAGGCAGAGGCAGGCAGATTTCTGGGTTTGAGGCCAGCCTGGTCTACAGAGTGAGTTCCAGTACAGCCAGGGCTACACATAGAAATCCTGTCTCAAAAAACTAAACGAAACAAAACAAAACAAAAAAACATAAGGTCCAGATTAAAGGTGTGTCATCCAGCCTCAAGATCTGGATCAAAAGACTGATGTCTTCACACCTCAAGATCACAAGCGTGCCCTCCATTTCTGGATTGTAGTTCATTCCAAATACAGTCAAGTTAATTAAGAATAGTCATCATAATAAAATTTACTGATTTGGGTATTTTGAACAATATTGGTACTCATGGACTGAAGCCAACTCTATTGTGGTATTTGATCTTAAGAGTGTTGAATTTAGTTTCATGTAGTTTGTTCAGGAGTTTGGTACTGGATTTTATAAACATGTTTGAAAGATTTCTTTCCCTGTCTACTGTTTTGAGAAATATTGGTAATTCTTGAAACTTATCATAGAATTCAGCAATCAATCCATTTGGTCCTGGACTTTTCCTGTGTGTGTGTATGTGTGTGTGTGTGTGTGTGTAGTAGGTAGTGCAGGTGCATGTACACCACAATGCATGTGGAGAGGTCAGAGGACAACCTTGCCTTCTACCTTGTTTGAAGCAGCATCTCTTTATGGTTTGCTGTTATGTATAATAGACCAGTTGCTTGAAAAGCTTAGAGGACTTTCTTGCCTGTGCCCCCCACCATTTCTCTGTAGGAGTGCTGGGATTATACATAAACTGCTGGGTCCATCTTTTATGTATGTTCTGGAAATTCAAACTTAAGTCCTTACACTCTTAGTTGGGGTTTCATTGCTGTGAAGAGATACCATGACCAAGGCAACTCTTATAAAAAGACAGTGTTGAATTGGGGCTGGCTTACAGGCTCAGAGGTCCAGTCCATTATCATTATAGCGGGAAGCATGGCAGTGTCCAGGCAGGCAATGCACTGGAGGAGCTAAGTTCTACCTTGTTCGGAAGGCAGCTAGTAAAAGATTGACTCCCACATGGCTAGGAGGAGGGTCTCAAAGATCACCCCCATAATGACACATTTCCTCCAACAAGGCCACACCTCCTAACAGCGACACTACCTGGGCCAAGCATATTCAAACTACCACAACTCATATATACAGCAAGTTCTTTACCCACAGAGCCATCTCACCCTTCAAGGACAATAAGGAGATTGTTAGACCATTTTAATTGCATTTCTCATTAGAGACATCTTTGAGCTGTTCATACCCTTTTGGTCAAATTTTGGTAGGTCATGTGCCTAGAAATTTACCCAGCTCTTCCAGAGATTCTAATTATAAATTCTCAAAAGTTTCAGGGTTTTTTGTTTTGTTTTTTTGTTTGTTTGTTTTTAGAGACAGGGTTGCTCTGTATAACCTGGCCTCGAACTCAGAAATCCACCTGCCTCTGCCTCCCAAGTGCTGTGATTAAAGGCATGCACCACCACTGCTCAAAAGTATTTTTTAATGATCATCTGGAACTCAGTATTTTATGTCATAATGTACCCTTTTCCTTTCTAATTTTAATTTGGGGCTTCTAGTTACTTCTGTTTATTTAGCTAAGGGCTTCCAAACTTTGTCTTTTCAAAACCTCCGGGCTTTGTTTTTATTATTTGCATTGTCCCTCTTGTGTCCGTGGCCCTTTGCATTGTCTGCTTTGTTTCTCTTCATTGTTTATATTTTCCGGATCTTTTAAATTGCTCTTTGTTTCATTGTTTCTACCTGGAAACCTGCTTTTTCTTGGCATCTACTGATTTTCGGTTTCCCTTGTTCTTATTAAGACTGGATACCATCTTCAGGCCTGTTTTTGTTGCTTGTTTTAATGCTGAGGCAGCGTCTCACCATACAGATCTGGCTGGCCTCAAACTCTTGCCTCTGACTCCTGAGTGCTGGGATTCAAGGCATATGCCATCATATCAGGCTCTCTGGTTGTTTTGTTTTGTTTTTAACAGAGCTGAGGACTGATCCCAGGGCCTTGCCTAGCAAGCGCTCTACCACTGAGCTAAATCCCCAACCCTTGGTTTTGTTTTTTAATATAAGGATTCCGTATTAGAACTGCCTTTGCTGTAGTCCAAAGGTTCTGGTAAGGTGTTGTCATTTTTATTCGATTCTAGGAAGTTTCACATTTCCTTTGATTTCTTCCTCAAGAACAAATCAGTCTATTGTTTGCTAGACTTGAGAGTGCACACTGGCAAGCCCAGTCCCAGTGCTTGTGGAGTGGGGCAGAATTGTGAGGTCAAGGTCAACTGTGGCCACACAACAAATTTGGGCTTGTCTGGGCTACACAAGTTCCTAGCTGAAGGAAATGAACAAACACAAACAAACAAACAAAAAAAAAAAAGGAAGAAAAAGGGAGTATATTGTTTAATGTTCATTTTTACAAGTTTTTCTTACTATTGATTTTTAGTTTTATTTATTATCTGGTAAGATCTAAGAAATTATTAGGTTAGCTGGGCTGTGGTAGTGCATGCCTTTGATCCCAGTGCTTTGGGAGGCAGAGGCAGGCAGATGTCTGTTGAGCTTGAAGCCAGTCTGTTCTACAGAGTGAGTTTCAGAACAGCCAGGGCTACACAAAAAAACCTTGTCTCAAAAAAATAAACAAAAATTATTAGGTATTTTTGTATATGGTAAAAACATTCATTCATTCATTCATTCA
The DNA here is from genome assembly GCF_947179515.1 of Apodemus sylvaticus. Classification (NCBI taxonomy): domain Eukaryota; kingdom Metazoa; phylum Chordata; class Mammalia; order Rodentia; family Muridae; genus Apodemus; species Apodemus sylvaticus. The sequence continues at coordinate 57,425,101 of NC_067488.1, read as the reverse complement.
TTCATTCATTGAGACAGGGTTTCTCTGTCTGTACTGTCTGTCCTGGCACTTGCTTTGGAGCACAGACTAGCCTCTAACTCAGAGACTTGCCTGCATCTGCCTCTGCAGTGCTGGGATTAAGGGTGTACACTGCCAGGCTGGAGAGATGGCTCAGCGGTTAAGAGCACGGACTCTGAAGGTACTGAGTTCAAATCCCAGCAACCACATGGTGGCTCACAACCATCCATAATGAGATCTGCTGCCCTCTTCTGGAGTATCTGAAGACAGCTACAGTGTACTTACATATCATAAATAAATAAATCTTTAAAAAAGAAAAGGGTGTACACTGCCACCACCTGACTTCAAACACTTTATGGCCTAAAATCTAACTTAACCACTTTATTTAGGCATGGTTATCTTCTGGCCTCCATGGGTATTCCCTGGCACATGTGCACTCATACACATAAACAAAATAAATGTGTGCAATATCTTTCAGAAGTGTAACGAGCCCAGGCATGGTGGTGCATGCCTTTAATCCTAACACTTGGGAAAGGCAGATAGTTCTCTGGTTGAGGCCAACCTTGTCTATATAGTCAGTTCTGGAACAGCCAGAGCTACATAGTGAGACCCTGTCTCAAAACAACAACAAACAAAGAAAAATAAAAAGATCCATGAACTGTCATTTATAATATATATTCTATAGCCATTGATCTGCTAGAATATTCTACAGATGTCTGTCAATTTGTCTTGTGTTCTGATCTAATTCTATAAAGTCCTCAATTTTCTTATGTAGAGAATCCATATCATACAATGTTTCTTATCTGAGCCCATGTCCCTTTATAGCTAATAAATTTTAAGAAACTAGATATATCAATATTTGGTATATATGTATTTACATTTTTCTTTTTCTTGATGGACTGTTTATTTCAATGTGTAGAAACCTTATACATTTCTAACTCTGGCTTAAAGTTCACTCTTGTCAGAAGTATAAGTCTTCCTACTATTTTTTGGTTTCCACTTCCTTAGTATATAATTCCCTATACATTCACTTTGTGTGTCTTTGGCAGTGAAGTGAATTTCTTTTCTTTTAAATAATCAATAGTTAATCTTGTTTTTTTTTTCTTCTTGGTATTGTATTTGTACCTATGCCTGCAAGACAGAAGAGGCCATCAGATCCCATTATAGATGGCTGTGAACCATCTGGGAATTGAACTCAGGATCTTTGGAAGAGCAGACAGTACTCTTAATCACCAAGCCATCTCTTCAGCTCATATCTTTTTGTCTGTTTTTGTTCTTCAATCCAAACAGTTCATCTTTTGTTTGAAACAGGCTGGCCTCAAACTATGTAACTATAGGATGATAAAAACTTCTGATCTTCTTGCTGCTACTTCCCAAGTACTGGGATTTTTGTTTGTTTGTTTGCTTGCTTGTTTGTTTTTTGAAGATAGGGTTTCTCTGTGCAGCCCTGGAATTAGCTCTGTAGACCAAGCTGGCTTTGGACTCAAAAATCTGCCTGCCTCTACCTCCCAAGTGCTGGGATTACAGGCATGTATCACAGCAGGTTTCTGGAAGGTTTGAAACCAGAACATTTTATGTGCTAGGCAACCACCAACTGAGCTATTTCCTTTAGCTCTAATCAGTACTTTTTAATTGGAGATGGAACTGGATTCATAAATGAGCAGTATTTAGTGATTAGTGATTTTTGCGGGCTTCCTTCCCTTGTTTGAATACTGCTCTTTTCCTTCTCCTTTATTCATCGTAGTGTTTGCTTCCTTCTTTTTTTTTTTTTCAAAGATTTATGTATTTATTATATGTAAGTACACTGTCGCTGTCTTCAGACACTCCAGAAGAGGGTGTCAGATCTCATCACAGATGGTTGGGAGCCACCATATGGTTGCTGGGATTTGAACTCAGGACCTTCGGGAGAACAATCGGTGCTCTTAACCACTGAGCCATCTCTCCAGCCCCTTTTGCTTCCTTACTTAAGTGGGCTTGATTCTTGTCTACTTCTAATTTACTCCTCTCATGAAATGTATTCTTTCCTGGGCTCTAGTTTGTGACCATCTTTTTTTCTTCTACTATGTATAGGATTCTTTTAAGTAGCACCTGCAATCTTAAATTTAGTAGCGGAAAAGTTTTAACTTGTGTTTATCTTAGGAGCTCTTCACTTCTCCATTGACTTACAATAAGTCTTACATCCAAGCTATTTATCCTCAGGAATTGAAATTAAAAAATTCCATATATTCTTGGTTTTTAGGGTTTCTGGTGAGGTCTGATATTCTAATGACTTTGCCTTTGTGAGTTTTCCTCTTGTAATCTCTGTTATTTCTTAGCTCTGTAGTCTTAGAATTTTAACTGTAATGTGTCATTGAGGGATTTTCCTTGTTGTTTTGGTCATGTCTAGTTGGAGTTCTAAATCCACTTGAATGTCTCTATTTTTTCCTTAGATTTGGAGGAATTTCTGGTATTATATTCTTTTTAATTTCTTTAGCTTTCTTTTCTCTGGCTTCTTGTTTCTATTTTTGTTCCTCTTCTCACCATCAACTCTTAGGTTTGATCTCTTGATCCATGTTCCAGTTTGACCCACTTGCTCCAGCCCCAGCACTCCCTCCCCCCTCCCCTGTTCCAGCACCACTTACTGCAGCCCCTAGGGTTTTTTTGTTTCTCATCATATATGGTTGTGAGCCACCATATGGTTGCTGAAATTTGAACTCATGACCTCCAAAGAGCAATCAGTGCTCTTAACCACTGAGCCATCTCACCAGCCCTACTGAGTTCCATTTTAAAAATCATTTTGTAAATTCAATTCTAATTTCTGCTTTCTTTTCCAAATTCTCCATTTCATTGTTGGATTTCTCATTCATGTTGCTTTTTTTGTTCAGTTCTGAGTTGACTTCATTTATCCCCCTTGGGCTGTCATATAAAATGCTGTTTTGAGCCCTTTGTCTGGCATTGTAACATCTCCATCCCTTTGGACTTAGTTTTTGAAGAATTCTAATCATTTGGAGGAGTCATGCTGCCTTCATTTTCCATGCATCTTGTGTTTATAAGCTACAGTTCATGTCCCTTAGGGTAGACAGCTCTCTGTCTATCTCTCCCTCTCTTCTAGTTTCACCTCATTAGCAGCTTTATCTTGAGGCGCAGTTGACAGTAGAAATGAAGTAAGCACTGTAACAGCAACACTACCAAACCAAATCATATATAGAAACAATAAAAATCAACCAAGGGGAAATATACCAATAGCCACAAAAATGAAAAGGTAAAAAATGTAGAGAAAGATTACTAAGTTAAAAAGTAAGCTAATAATAAATGTGATGTGGGAAGGAAAGCAAGCTATAAAAAATGTGAAGAAAAGATCAAGACAAAAACTAATTATATAATAAAGGAAAATGTATGATTAAAAAGGCTCTTTAAACACAAAGAATAATATTAATATAGTAAAAAATTATTAAACGGGTAAGGAGCATATTTAGGGTTCTTTGATATTGAAATCTGTAGCATGGAAGGGGAAGGATAAGATGTTACATTGTAGCTGCATGTCATTCAGTCTGGTGTTGTGAATTAGCCATGAGTTAGGGGAAAGGAAGGACAGTTCATCAAGTCTGATCAAATTATAAGCACCCTTTGTATGTACCATGAGCCAAAGGCGGCCATATTCAGCTTGTGGGCTGGACAGAATCTTATTTACTTAACTCTCCTGGGCAAACCAGGAAGGAACACGGGGTTGTTCTTTCAAAGGAAGGGACACATAACCTGTTGTCCACAGAAGGCTGGGAATAGATGTAGCTTATAGCCTGGCAATAACCTTTGCAATATCTGTGTGGCTAGGATCACACCAGATCCTACCCCATATCCTTACTGTTAGCTTACCACAGATGTCTCATATGTGTTCGACCTGTAGGACCATCTTGTTTTTTTTTGTTTGTTTGTTTTTTGGTTTTTCGAGACAGGGTTTCTCTGTGTAGTCCTTCCTGGCTGTCCTGGAACTCACTCTGTAGACCAGGCTGGCCTCCGACCCAGAAATCCGCCTGCTTCTGCCTCCCAAGTGCTGGGATTACAGGTGTGCGCCACCACATCCGGCCTGTAGGACCATCTTTATGGAAGAAGTCACATGTACTTACTGTGATGGCTAGTTTTATGTTAACTTGATACAAGCTAGAGTAATCTGAAAGGAGAGAAACCCAATGGAGAAAATGCTTCTGTAAAATCAGGCTGAGCCGGGCAGTGGTGGCGCACACCTTTAATCCCAGCACTTGGGAGGCAGAGGCAGGCGGATTTCTGAGTTGGAGGCCAGCCTGGTCTACAGAGTGAGTTCCAGGACAGTCAGGGCTACACAGAGAAACCCTGTCTCAAAAAAAACAAAATAAAACAAAACAAAAAAAAGATCAGGCTGTAAAAGCCAGTGGTGTTGGCAGCAAATAGCTTGAATCACTGGGGAGGCAGAGGCAAGCAGATCTCTGAGTGAATCCAGGACAGCCAGGGCTACACAAAGGAACCCTATCCGAAAAAAGATGAGGCTGCAAGGCCTTTTCTTAGTGATTGATCAGGGAGGGCCCAGCCCACTGTGGGTGGAGACATCCCTGGGCTGGTGGTCCTGGGCTCTATAAGAAAGCAGACTGTGTAAGTCCAATGAAACAGGCCAGGAAGCAGCACCACTTGCTGGCCTTTGCATTAGTTCCTGCCTCAGATTCCTGCACTGCTTGTGTTTCTGTCCAGACTTCCTACAATGATAGACTACAATAAGTCAAATAAACCCTTCCCTCCCTAATCTGGTCATGGTGTTTTTCACAGCAATAGTAACTCTAACTAGGATAGTCACTCCAGGTAGACAGGAAGAATTCAGCAACGACCTGCCCAAAATGTCATCTGGAGGCAGGAAAACAAACAATTCAGAAGTCAAGGTAGGATGATTGAGAATGAAACACATTTATTCTCAATATACCTATGATCTACCACCCAAATACCTGTCTGTATAAGTCTATGCCATGAGAACTGGTAACCAGCACTAGGCTTCCTGCCTATTCTCTTGCAGGGCTACCAGCAACTGGGAACAGAGAGAGCTCAACTGTGTCCTTAGTGCTGAGGGTGCCAGGTAACAGAACACATCCATTGTCTATCAATATAATATTCAGAGTAATGGTGCTTCCAATGTCAGTTGTCCTATTTCTGCTGAGACAAACAAGTACATTTTATTTCTACAATCTTTATATATCCTGTGACTTGAGCATTTAAACTAGAATATGGCAGTGTGATGCTGAAAACTTACAGGGATAGAACGGCAGGTGAGGGGCTGGGGATGTATGTAGTTCAGTTGCGTGTAGCATGTACCAAACTCTTGGCTCTATTTTCAGCGGTGCATAAAAGCAAGCACAGCAGCAAACCCTGTCATCCCAGCACCTGGGAGGCAGAGGAAGAGTCAGAAGTTTAAGTTCATTCTCATCCTTGATTACATAGTGAATTGGCAGCCAGCCTGGGCTACGAGACCTGCCTTAAAAATAAAAAACTGAAAGCAAAGGAAAGAAGCAATGCCGTCGACAGGGCTCAACTATCATTTCCTTGCTCCTATCTACAACTAACCCTTCCTATGTCAAGAGTGCTGGCCGGGGATAGAGCAGTGGGTGGCTTGTGGAACTCATGTCCAGCTCAAGCACTCCAGGGCCTCTGGAAATAGGCTGGTATCCAGGGGGTAAAAGCACAGATATCAGGTAATGCAGGATATGCAGATAGGATAGGCAGAGGTGCTAGTAAGTTCTAACTATCATTACCATCATCAAAAATGCAACTGTTACGAATGCTGCCTGTACTCCCCAGAGCCCTACCTGTGCCTATATTGACACTGTTTGAATGCAGTTTGTATGTACTAACACATAAAAGCACTGTTTTATTATACTAAAAACAAAAAGCCATCATCAGTCAGCAATAGAAAATTGCAAATAAAAAGTTTAATTTCAGAATCCAAGTTCATCATTTATAAATACACTAAAGCATAGTCCACGCAAATTCAGACTGAGCCTACATACAGTATTTCAACAAGACATTTTTTTTCTAAAAGGTCAGAGGCAAATGAGTGATTTGTTTCACCCATAGTATTTAATTGATTTGAAATGAGAAAATGGAAAAAAAATTTTTTTAGACATTATAAATAAAAACTTTGGAGTCTGGTAAAGAATCTGATAGCTGATACTTCATTTTGATATCCTTGGGATTCTATAATGTCCCAATGATGGTTGAGGCTTCCCTATCATAGGAAAGAAAATCCAAATGCCTAAGGCTTTTCTCATGACTGCAATAAACAAGCGCTTTCCCTGTCAACAAACTACCTCCTCAGAGTAGAATCTGAGCTGTATCTGGTCAAACTGTGAGGGGGTCAGTGCATACTTCTGAGATAGCTTTATTGTATAGAGACGCAAAAATAAATCAGAGGCATGGAGATTTGATCAACAGGCCATCTGTTGTAAACGTGTCATATCATGCACTGGTGATAGCATGACTTTAAAACTTGGATCCAATTTCAAGGAGCTCATGATAAGCAGGATATCTCTGAGTTAACTGACCATGTAAAACCTGAATGTAACACCTGACATAGGAACGTTCTCATGACTGACTTAGCCATGTGACTGACACTCCATGATATGCCCAAGTTCAGTTTTGTTTTCAATTGCCTGGTTCTGTAATGTAAACAGCTTCCAGAATATTCTCTTTTTTGACATACTTTTGGAGCCTGTGGTGAAGAACTGTTCAGTCAGGATGGCTTAACCTCCACCTTCTATTTACAGGTTTCATGTAACAGCCACAAAAGCTGTTTTGTTGCAATTAAAATATTTAATTAAAATACAGCACCTGATTTGTGGTTTTTACACAACTGAATAAAAACCCTACACAATAAAACTGTTTACATCTTCCTTCCATTCTAGTAAAACAGATTACTAACCCCTCTTTAAAAAAAAAAAAAGAAAAGAAACTTTATAATTTTAAACCTGATCACCCTATTTTGTAATTGCCAAGACTTTGTTTCTAGTGGGCTTCTGAAAACGCACCTTGACACCTGGCCTGGAGGAGGAGTAAGGCACATGTGGATATTATGGTGAGAGTTGGCAGGTAGCCCCAGATGCCTGGTCTGGTGTCCTAAATGGCCCTGCCAGGCGAGCCAGCCCTGGTACAATAGCGAGCACTCTGAAGCACATTCCAGTCTGGTGGCTCCATCTCTGAGTTCAATACTGAAAGCATATTAAGGGGAGATTCACTTTTAAAAAGATGAGCTTTTCAAAATGCTCCATCATGAACCTGGGCTGGCCAAAGCTGCCAGCCTCCATGGGTGTGCTGAACAGCTTCTCTGAGGGGACTGTACTTGGGGGACAGCCCAGAAATCGGACTGCTAAGGTAGACAGCCCAGGCCATGATGACCGCTTCAGGTTCCAGTAGGTAAGTGGGTCACAGCTGTGTTCTAGCACCTCTTCCTCCAAATACGCAAGCACCATGTCTTCAGGTAGCTTTTCTCTCTGATCTCTCTTTATTGGTGCGAGTGACCACAGGCTCTCCTCTGTGCCAGTGTCTTTAAGTGGGGACCCTGAGTCACAGCCATTGGAGGTGGCAGTGTCCTCTGAGGTAGAATTCAATATTTCTAGCTCCCTGATTAAGTCTTGCCTGTACTGCTCTGCCTCCTCCTCTGTGAACAGGGAAGCTTTGTAGCGGGGGTCCAGCAGTGTGGCAAAGATGTACCTGGGGTCATGGAGGGTGGCAGACAGGCGGCTCGCCATGGCTTCCTTCAGGGACTTAAGCATGGTGTCAATGCCCATTGTCTCCCCAAAGAGCATCTCAACTTTTCTGCTGAGGATGTGGATCATGGGGATGACCTGGCTCAGGGTAGACATGTGGGCACTCATCTCTCGGCTTGCAGCATCAAATGGTCTCAGCACATGGCACACAGACTGCATGACTTCCCACTGGTCACAGCTGATCAATTCTCTGAAGTTACACTCAATGGACACCTCATTAACTGCCCTCTTCTGCTCAATCAGACGTTCAAGCATGTGGAATGAGGTGCTCCACTTGGATGGGACATCCTGGATCAGCTGGTGCTGTGGCAGCTGGTATTCTTTCTGCAGTTCTGCTAACTTCTCTCTTGCTCTGGGTGACCGATGGACCCGCTCACACAGCTTCCGGGCAATACTCAGTAAGTTCTGCACCATCCTCTGGCTCTTGATAGCCTCACTCACAATCAGATTCACCGTGTGACTAAAGCACTGCACACTTGAGTGTTCACCCTCACTCAGCATCTTCCCTATGCTCGGATTGTCAGTGACAGTTATGCCAATCTGAAGGCCAATGGAAGTCACCCAGGCTTCCCACCAACACTCCAGCTGCTTCTGAATGCTACTTCCACTATAGTCACAGTCGATCTGTGACACATCTAGAAGTGCTGAGCAATGGTGGTCCTCACAATGTGGTCGGACAGCGGATGTGAAGGTGACCCAGTGAGCTGTAAGGGTCAGGTATTCACGAGTCTGGCTACTCATCCATATTCCGGAGGTGAAGTGGATCACGCCACTCTCAGCTTCCTTCAGATGTGACATAATTATCTGTTTCACATTGTCATACATACCTGGGATAGCTGTTCTAGAGAAGTAGGAAGGGGAGGGTAGAGAGTACTGAGGTTTCAAGTATTCAAGCAGCCTGTTAAAGCCAATGTTGTCTACAAGGGAGTATGGCTGAAGGTCAAGTGCAATCATTTCAGCTATGAGACTTGTGATTTTTTTGGCAACTGGATGAGAGTCATAGAACTTCTCTGTGGAGTCACAAAAAGAGGAAGCCCCTGAGAGCTCTACGCCCAGAGGCCTCCGGATGCCTGGAGAATGTGGCAGAGTGGCCTCTGAGACATCATTCTTGAGTACATGGCCATGGAACCGCTGCAGATGTCGCAGGAGACAGCTGGTGCCCAGGTTTGTGGGCTTCTTGCCCCTGCTGATGGTCCGGCCACAGTGCAGGCACACCACCTTTGTGGAATCTGCTGAACAAATAGAAAAGTGATTCCAGAGCTTCGAGGTCTTCTTGCTGTTAGTGGGACACATACCTTGATGGTTTTTCCTGACCACTGCTGGCAAGTCAGTTAACTTGGAGGAGCTTTCTGCAGAAGCCAAAGTGGCATATGGAGAGTTTGCCAAATGTGCACCCAGAAAGTCCTTCTGGTTCCCGACCACCTCAGGGTGGCGCCTGTACAGGTGTCGCATCAAACAACTGGTACCAACATCTCCCTTCTTCCCCCGACTAATAACACAGCTACAGTAGCGGCACACTGCTTTGAGACTGTCCATGGGGGCCAGGGAAAAGTGATGCCAGACTTCTGACTTCAGTCTTCTCATTACCTTCTTATTTTGTTGGAAGACAGTGCCTGATTCAAACCTTGGATTTACTGTGCCTGCTGGCTGCTTCTCTGGAGAGGACACTATGGAGGCGTCCCCCAAGTCATCAGAGGATGAGAACATGGACACATCTTCCTGGGACGCATCCCCAGGATTAGTGTGTGATGACAGGTCCTCAGGAAGCCTGTCTGGGGATGAAGAGGCAGAAGGGGATTCTTTGACTTGTTTGCCTGGAGACAACGATGCAGAGTTGAGATCCCCGTCTGGGGGCAGCAGGGCAGGCAGCAGGGTTGGGGGCACAGGGTACAACGGTGGGATGCCTGTGCTGCCCCCATTCTCCTGTAGTACGATGGATCGATGTGCTCTCCACATGTGTCTGATGAGGCAGCTTGTGCCCAGGTCCTTCCCATTCTTTCCTCTACTGAACTCATTCATACAGTGGACACAGACAGCCTTGGAGCTGTCGAGGGGTGACAAGTAGAAGTGCTTCCAGACAGCTGACCTCCTCCTAGACCCAGATGTGCTTTTGGGAAGGGAAAGGTTTCTGTCTGCCATGGATTCTGAAGTGTCATCAAAATGGAGCATGGAGAGGTGGGGGGAGGAGCCTGCCAAAGCCTCCTCTCTGCTATACTTTGCAGAGATAGATCCTTCGGAGGACACCTCTTCAGAAGAGACTACAGTCACAGACTCTTCCATTATTTGGTCAGGGGATGGGATCTTGGGAGCCATTTTCTGGACAAGTCTGACAGGTGAGAGCACAGTGCTAAGGTCTCCCACATCTGCAGGCTGTGGTGGAAGCAGAAGAGAGGGAGAGGAAAAAGATGACCCTGCAGATAGATTTCCATTTTCTTGAATGAGCTTGGTGGGGTGTGCCCGCCTCACATGTCTCATGAGGCAACTCGTACTCAAGTCTTTTTCATTTTTGCCCCTACTGAACTCTTTCATACAGTACGTGCATATTGCCTTAGTGCTATCTCGAGGGGAAATAAAGAAATGCTTCCAAGCTGGAGACTTCTTCCTAGAGCTTATATGCCGACTGGAGAGAAGGCTCTGGGTCACAGCTTCCATGGCTACGTTGTACAGTGTGCTACTATACTGGGAGAAGAGTGACCCGTAGTCATCCTCACTCTCGGCAGGTAAGAATTTCCCAGAGGGCTGACAGGCACAGCTTGCTGCCCTGATTTCTGCCTGGTCATCGCCACTGTCTGTCTGTCTCATATCCTCTGACTCACTTTTAAAGTCCACTTGTTCCAAACTGTGGCAAGGGATTTGATCATCATCTTCCCCCTCTGTTTTGAAATTAACTTTGTCAGAAACAAAATCACTGTCCCCCTTGGGACTGGTTTCCTGCTTATCCTCCATGACCAACCATAATTATCCTGGTTGTTTTATCATTCTGACATCTTAGGTTAAAACTGCTTATAATGTCCACTTGTGGCCCCTAAAGTAGATTTTATTCACTTTTTCATAATCTCATTTTCTAGGCTGTTTACTCTGGCTGACCACGAACGTCAATGGAAAGCCAAGTGCGTGGCTCACACAAGGCCACTGTCACAGGGCATGGAGTGCTGCTCTGCCGGAGTGCTGCAACCAAATACTTCTTGTTGTGGACACCAATGCATGCAGTACAGCTTTCTTCCTCTTCTCCAAGACAGGAGCACCTCCATCTTGAGGCCACACCCAGTCCTTTTGCATTTCCTATAATAGAGAATATCAAATTAAGCACATAATTGAACTGTATATTTAAAATATAATTTTTAAAAGATTTATTTATTTTATTTATATGAGTACACTATAGTTGTTTCCAGACACACCAGAAGAGGGCATCAGATCTCATTACAGATGGTTGTGAGCCACCATGTGGTTGCTGGGAATTGAACTCAGGACCTCTGGAAGAGTAAGTAGTCAGTGTTCTTTACCTCTGAGCTATCTTTCCAGCCCTATCAAAACATATTTTATCATAGGGATCAGCCTAAAGGAGAGAAATTTCCATGATAGAAAGCTAAATTCAAAAACCCTGCTAGTGACATTTTGCAATCCATTCACATAAAAACAAAAGCAATCCCCCAAACCCCAATACTGCAAAATTAGCAAAAAGATATAAATTCAAATTCCAGTGTCCTACCAGTAAAGAAGCAGGGAATATGAAGGAGAAGCCATGGTGACACAAAGTGAATTACACAAGAAATTTACACTTTCTTTGTTTTTTTCATTAATTTATTCACTTTACATCCCAATCGTAGCTCCTACCCCATTTTTTTCCCCTTAAGACTTATTATTTATGTCGAGACATCATGTAGCTCTGGCAGGTCTGAAACTCAGTATGTAGACTAGGCTTGCCTTGAACTCCAAGAGATTTACCCACCTCTGTATTATAAATGCCGAGATTAGAGATATGTGCCACCATGACCAACATAAAAGATTTTTCATTTTTTTGCTGGGTGTGGTAACAGATGCCTTCAATCCCAGCATTAAGGCAGCAGGGACAAAAGTTTTGTGAGTTTGAGGCAACTTACTGGTTTACACAGTAAGTTTACACTAGTCACAATACATAGTGAGACTCTGTTGATAAAAATAATTTAAAAAAATATATTACATGTGTTTTGCATACATGTACATCTGTGCACCACACACATACAGACCCAGAATAGAATGTAAGATCTCTTTGAACTGCAATAACAGAAGGTTGTGAACCAGCATGTAGATTCTAGGAGCTCAATCCAGGCTTTCTGCAAGAACAATAAGTTCTCATAACTGCTGAGCCATCTCTCGAGGCCCGGTCTTACCTTTCAGTTTACCAGGGGCACAACATGGTGTTAGTTTAAATACTAAATTCCTTGAAATTAATTCATTCTACCTTCCAAGTAGAGTATGTAAGGATAAGAGTTTAAAAATTCCAAATGTATTTATGAAATAATCAATCCACAGAATAACTCAGACTGAAATGCAAAGGAGAATACATGTCCGTGGAACAGTTTAAAAAGCAACAAAAGGACAGGCAAGATGGTTGAGTGGGTAAAGGCACTTGCTGCCAAGCCTAATGATTCAAGTTTGATCCCCAGAATCCACATGGTAGAGAGAACCAACTCTTCTTCCAAGTGGTCCTTTGACCCCCCCCCCCCAACACAAAATAAATGTAAACCAAAGCAGTAAAAGCTAACATTGTCGTGTGGCAACAACGTAAACGGGGCCTCAGACCTTAGCACAACTGGCTCCATGATGGAAGTACCATTCAGACTGTAAAACTGGTAGACAGCACCACCTGAAAATAAAGACCTAATCCATCAAAGTCTACAGTTCTGGGAAAGTCTCTGAACATACATGACCTTGCCTTTTGGCTCCTGTAGTTCCACTTCTGGTTAACTGGTTAACTCTGACAAGGTTTTGTGCTTGACAGATCACCCTGAGAAGGGGTAGGTTTGGGATCCTGAAAACCCAGTGTAGTCACTTGCTGGCTAATACTTTGTACTGGTTTAAACCATGTCTGAACAGTCTTCTCTGGTAGTGATCCCACAACAGCACAAATGCCAAGACAGATACTGTCATCATTACAAACTTGCTTTATGAGACATTGCTGGCACTGCAGGTAGGAACACTATTGCGAGGTTCTTGAGCACAGTGTCTGAACAGCTACTAAGACCCATGCTAAGCATCCTGGTGAAGGGTCTAAGCATGATACCTCTGAATTTGCAGCACTCAAAGCTATCAGGCAATTCCCTGACTTATCATTTCTTTTCGGATCAGGCAGTTTTTAGAATAAGGTTTTATACTGACACTAAGCTTAGGCCAAATTTGCCTGGGGCAAAGTTAATACAAACTATCAGTTTCCCTGAAAGAAGACATTCTCAAAACTGGATGCCATGAACAAAATTGATAGAAATAACTCAAGGGCTGAGGAAAATAGTTAGGGGTAGAACATTCTCAGCACCACATTTTTTAAAAAAAAAATCAGCATTAAGATTAACTACCAAGAAACATACAAGGGGCTGGAGAGATGCAAGGTACTCTGTGGCTGTGTAAGCATGAGAACCTGAGTTTAATACCCAGAACCCACATACATCTGTGCACACTATCTATAACTGGGAAGGCCAAGAACTCTAAAGGAGAATTTACTCCCATTACTTCCCTAAACCAGTGTAATTCCCAACTGCATTCTAAATACTATACCCAAAGATTAAGTGTAATCTCATCCCTCAACAAAGAAGTCTGTTTCTGCAGTAGACAGAGCAATACAGAAGGACAAAACTGGTCAAAATGCAGAGAATAAGCAAGCATGGGTGCCCAGCGCCAACTGAGACATCTATAATGCAGCCACTACATCGACAGCTCAGGAACCTGAGAGAGGTGACAGAGTGACAGAGTGAGAGGAGCAGGCTTCTGCTGTGAGACAGTGATATAAAGATCAGGAAGCTGTCCCATCCCCACAGACTCTCACCATGGCTATGTAAGTGAGGCCTGTACATGAAAACAGAAGTTGACACACCATGCTTGGGGGGATAAATCTCACAAGACCTTGATCCTAGATAAAAAAAAAAAAATCATAGACAACTGTTGACTGCTGAGAGGAGAATTAGTCTGCTCCAGGGACAAACCTCAAATAGATGATCCAATCCCAAGTAGCCAGCTCTAAACCCACATACATATGAGCAACACTAAATGAATTCAACAGATTGTGTTTATTGTCGTCACACACATGCATGTGACAATAATAAAAGGCTGGGCATGATGGTGTACGCCTGTAATCCTAGTGCTAAGGGGTAAGGGGTAGAAATAGGTGGGTCCCTTGGGCTTGTTGGTCAGACAGTCTAGTCAACTCAGTAGGCTCCGAGTTTAAAGAGACCCCATCTCAAACAAAAGAAAACACCAAGGTGGATAACTTCTGAGAAATGACACCTAGGGTTGATTTCTGGCTTCTACATGTTTGTTTATGTACATTGTTGTATAGTCACACGCTGGCGGGGGAGGGCGGGGAAGTGGAATCTCCCTGGGAACAGAAAATAGATTTTTCAGGTCAACTAGGGGATGGGAACAGGAGGAATCAGGTGGGAACAGGAGGGATGCCTGAAATAGGTGGCACTTAGGGGTGATATAAAAGCCTAGTACAGTAGAAACCTCTGGAACCTAAATGAAGGGACCCTAGGGAAGATTCATAATAATGGCAAAATACTGGGCCTGAACTGACCATCTTTGGTAACACGGTGGGACTATGACACCAACCCAGCCACAAAACCTACAAACCACACCTGACCTGCCTGCAAGATGTGTGGGGGAAATAGGGGCTCAGAGCTTGTCAGAGTGACAAACCAATGACTAGACTAACTTGAGGCCAAAGCCAAGAGAGGGAGCCCATGCCTGACACTGCAGACTGCCAGGAACTGGAAACTGGATGGCTCAGAGACATAACATAGAACCAAACACAACTGACCAAAAAAAAAAAAAAAAAAAAAAGGAAATGAACTGCTTCGCTTCGCTTCCTAACACTATTCTGCTATACATTAATGTCTGGCCCAATGAGAGAGTTGTCGTCTAGCAACTGATGGGAGCAGATGCTGAGGCCCACAGCCAAACATCAGGCAGTTTGGGGAAGGAACCCTGTGGTGGAGGAGGAAGAATTATAAGAGTCAGAGGGGTTAAGCCGGGCAGTGGTGGTGCACGCCTTTAGTCCCAGCACTTGGGAGGCAGAGGCAGGCAGATTTCTGAGTTCGAGGCTAGCCTGGTCTACAAAGTGAGTTCCAGGACAGCCAGAGCTACACAGAGAAACCCTGTCTCGAGGAAAAAAAAAAAAGTCAGAGGGGTTGAAGACACCAGGAAAACATGGCCCACAGTATCAACTATGCTGGGTTCACAGGCACTCATAGAAACCGAAGCAACAATCATGGAGACTGCATGGGACTGCACTAGGTCCTCTGCATACATGCTGTGGTTGCTGCGGGTTTTGTGAGAATCCTAACAGTAGGAAAGGGGGTGTGTCTGACTCTTTTGCCTGTACTTAGGGGACCCTTTTCCTCTTACTGGTTGCCTTGCCTAGACTTGATATGAGGGTTTGTACCAAGTTTTATTGTATCTTGTTCTACTGTGTTCAGTAGATATAATTGGGAAGCCCTGTCTTTTCTGAAGGGAAATGGAGGAGCAATGGATCTGAGGGAGAGTGGAGGCAGGGGAGGGAACTGGGGAGGAATGGAGGGAGGGGATGTTGCAGTTGGGATATATTGTATGAGAGAATAATGAATAAAACTCAAGAAGAAAGAAAAAGGACAGTTCAGAACATAAATGCTCTCATCACACACGTGACCTAAATTACAAATAGCTGTACATAAAACAATATATAGTTCATACATAACTATTTTTAATGTTTTTTTTTGTTTTGTTTTGTTTTGTTTTGTTTTTTTAGAGACAAGGTTTCTCTGTGTAGCCCTGGCTGTCCTGAAACTCACTCTGTAGACCAGGCTGGCCTCAAAATCAGAAATCCGCCTGCCTCTGCATCCATCCATCTTAGTGTGTTGCATTAATGTATTAGTTTGATTTGCATGTTTAATTGCTGTTTAATTTTGCAAATCTAGCATTTAGTCTCTTATTCTGCTCACTATTTTCTATATCAAAAATGCATTAAAGCCGGGCAGTGGTGGCGCACGCCTGTAATCCCAGCACTCTGGGAGGCAGAGGCAGGCGGATTTCTAAGTTAGAGGCCAGCCTGGTCTACAGAGTGAGTTCCAGGACAGCCAGAGCTATACAGAGAAACCCTGTCTAGAAAAATGTACCCAGTCCGGCGACCTGATGTGCCATGAGTGGGGCAAGGGGTGTAAGGTGGGAGGGTAGTGGGGGGGAGGGGAATGTGACCTTCCTTTCTCAAAGTGTTCACAAATCCAAAACAAAATCAAAAACAAAACAAAAAACCCCCACAGATATTACTGGACATGAAGAGACAGAGAGCTATAGATACAATATAATGGGCAATTCAATAGTCTAACACTCAAACAAATAATCAGACCAAAAAAAAAAGTCAATGAAAAGAACTGGATTCTAGAGGAATACCAAGAGTCAACAAACCTGTACCATGGGGGCTTCCAGAGACTGAATCATAACCAAAGACCAAACACAGGCTAGACCTAGGGCCCCTGCATATATGTAGTAGGAGAGCAGCTTGGTCCCCAAAAGGAGTAGAGGTTCTCCATGATTTTGTTACCTGACTGCCTGTGGCTCCTCTTCCCCTAAATGGACAGCCTTCTCTGGCCTCGGTGGAAGATGTACCCAGTCCGGCATCAACCTGATGTGCCGTGAGTGGGGCAAGGGACGTAAGGTGGGAGGGTAGTGTGGGGGGCAGGGGGGATGTTACCTAGAAGGGAGTTATCCTTTCTCAAAGTGTTCACAACCAAGTCATGGAGATAGCCAGGAGAACCACTGTCTTAGTAAGGGTTTCCATTGCTAAGAGACTCCGTGACCAAGGCAACTCTTATAAAGGACAACATTTAATTGAGGCTGGCTTACAGGTTCTGAAGGTCAGTCCATTATCATCATAGCAAGAAGCATGGTAGCAGCCAGGCAGGCATGATGCTGGAGGAACAAAGAGTTTTACATCTTGTTCTGAAGGCCAAGCAGGAGAAGACTGGCTTCCATGGATTTAGGAGAAGGGTCTCAAAGCCTACCCTCAAAGTGACACACCTCCTCCAACAAGGCCATACTTCCTAGTAGTGCCACTCCCTGGGCCAAGCATATTCAAACCACCCTAGCTACCAATAAGATAGATAGAATGTACTACATAAACACAATAGAATTTTATTCAGACATTAAGAACAAAATGGCCAGTTGTGGTGGCGCACGCCGGTAGGATTTGCTGAAGGAGACAGAAGCAGACATATCATGAATTTGAGGCCAGCCTGGGCTACAGGTTTGGGCTAGAGAGATGTCTCAGCAGTTAAGACTGCTCTTCTGAAGGTTCTGAGTTCAAATTCCAGCAACCACATGGTGGCTTATAACCATCCATAAAGAGATCTGACGCCCTTTTCTGGTGTGTCTAAAGACAGGTAGAGTGTATTTAAGATATAATAATAAATAAACCCTTTTAAAAAGGAGAAGAAAAAAGAAAAAGGCAAGCTAACTCATAAAAAAAAAAAAAAGAACAAAATGTCATTTGCAAGAAAATGGAGATGAAACTAGAGATCATCGTTTTAAGTGGAATGAGCCAGACTCAGACAAGAAAAAAAAAAAAGCACATTTTCTCTTCTGTGGAATTTAGGGAATATCTGAAAGTGTCAAGTCACAAGCACTGCACACATAATCTGCGTAATTACCAGATCTACTCTTCTTATCACCTCTGCTCCCCAGGACTAGAATTCTCAGGGTAAAGAGGAAACAGAAACAGGGAAGCAAGGACATATGTCCTCTCAACATTTTTTATACTAGTTCTGTTCACTACAAAGGCCTGACAACAGCTCACACCATCACATCTCTCATATTCAGCCTAGACTGTGGTTTAAAATCATCTCTTGAAAGCTATTAACAGAATCCAGAGGTGAGGAAATGGTTTTTTAGGTTTGGAGTTGGAGGAATACAAGATGAGCCTAGAACAACTTGGCATGACAGACAGCAAGGAACCTTTAATAGTGTGTAAGGTCTTTACAAAAACCATCTAGATGATTCTTGCAAAGGTTCCCATTGTCCAGAGAGACAATCTGAACACAAATAAGCAAAACATCAACATACGTAAATGTTTAATCTTATAAAGTACTGGTTGCTTTTTCAGAGGACCTGGGTTCAATTCCCAGCACCCAATCTCTTAGTCTCTCTCTGATCCCAAGTTCTAACATATATATATTCCTGTTAAGCAAAGTCCCAAACCAATGGGAAGGAGGTGTGGTAAGAAACCAGCCTGACGGGCTGGAGAGATGGCTCAGCAGTTAAGAGCATTGACTGCTCTTCTGAAAGTCCTGAGTTCAAATCCCAGCAACCACATGGTGGCTCACAACAATCTGTAACAAGCTCTGATGCTCTCTTCTGGAGTGTCTGAAGACAGCTACAGTGTACTTACATATAATAAATAAATAAATCTTTAAAACAAAAAGAAAAAAAACCAGCCTGACTCCATTTTGTAACCGGAAGCCATTGTTCAGTTAGGTTTCTGTTTACTGTAAAACTTATAAGCTTCTGCTTCTTTGAATTGGGCTGTGTTTCCACCTTCCATGATCACATAGAATGTTCTGTAAAGGAAAACTCCCTTAACTATTGGTCTCTCTTCTGAAACTAGGCTTATTTACAAAAACCCGTACCCTGCAGTTTTTTCCCTGTAAGAGTCTTGAGAAATTAGCTTCAGGCTAATCTCTTGATTTTAGGGGAGACAGAGGCTCTGCTGTACACAGAATAAAACTTGCTTTGATTTGGCCATAATTTGTGATTGGTCGTCTTTCTCCCTGCATCTGTAGCATTAACATTTGGAGTCCCCAGCAAGATTAAGACCTCCCCTCCCCCCAAGGTTGGAGAGATGGCTCAGTGGTTAAAAGCACTGACTGCTCTTCCAGAGGTCCCCAGAATGGATACACCAGCAAATGAACAGAGGGCAGATGTGGTTGATTAGGTCCTAACCAGCCAGAGACCTGACTAGAACTATAGGACAGAGGAAGGTAGGAGGTCACTTGGTGAGTGCCACCCGACTTTATTGGACAGACTGAAGTAGATAGCCTGAAAGTCCACTAACTTATCTACAGTTGCAGATGTAAGCAACACTCAAAGGAATCACCCTCAGTGTTTCTTAAATACCTCCTAAAGGCTTACTGCCTATATACTCTCATAGACCTGGAGGACTCTGCAAACCTTAAGGCAATTAACCTGGCCTTTGTAGCCCAGTTGGCCCCAGATATATGTAAGAAAATCCAGAGAATGGATGAGCTTATAGGGAAGTATAGGTCATAGTTATTAGGCCAAAAGTATTTGACAATAGAGACAACAAAGAAGAACTATTGACAAGGAAAGTAAATCTGGCTACAATGGCCATGCTATAGCACCTGGATAAACTTACTCTGGGACACTCTGACCATAACAGTCCCATAACCTGTAGAGACCCTATTAGGAGATGCCACTAACTGCTGGATGTCTAATACCTGCCTAACCCAGTACTAGACCCTTCTCCTAGTATGGACAAACCATGGCCATCAACCCTGCCCCCCTGCTTCCAGATGATGACCCTGAGGAACCCATCCTGAGGAACCTAGAGATGCTGGATGTCATCCAAGGTACCACGCCAGACCCCACAAGAGGTTCCCCTCTTGGCTAGAAACACTGACCTCTACACTTATCCAGCAGCCGCACTCATAAAGGAATAAGGTAAGCAGGAGTGGTGGTAGTTACAGGCTAGACAGAAAGAATAATGGCATAAGCCATACCCATAGGTACATCAGCCCAAAGAGCAGAAATAATAGTCCTAACTCAGGCACTGAAATGGGTCAAAGGAAAGATGAACTTTTACACAGACAGTCAATATGCCTTTGCCACAGCCCATGTTCATACAAAGAACGAGGCCTAACCTCAGAAGGAAAAACCATTAAAGCAAACAGGAAATCATCCAAATATTGGAGGCCACTTGGCTACAGCTGGACTGACTGGCTATACACTGGTCAAGACATCAAAAGGACAATAACCCACCAGGACTAGGGAACAATTTGCAAATCAAGCAGCCATAATGACAGTGCTTGGAGACCTTTGCCCCCAAACCATCTTGGAGGTACTGGGCCTCCCTGAGCCCCCACTCTCCACCTGAATAAAGATGCCACCACACAATCTCCAGAGGGGATGTTTCTTAGTCAGGGTTTCTATTCCTGCACAGACATCATGACCAAAGAGCAAGTTGGAGAGGAAAGGGTTTATTCAGCTTACACTTCCCACATTGCTGTTGATCACCAAACGAAGTCAGGACTGGATCAGGTCAGGAAGCAGGAGCTGATGCGGAGGCCATGGAAGGATGTTATTTACTGGCTTGCTTCCCCTGGCTTGCTCAGCTTGGTTTCTTAGAGTACCCAGGACTACCAGCCCAGGGATGGCACCACCCACAAGGGGCCCTCCCCCCTTGTTCACTAATTGAGAAAATGCCCCACAGCTGGATCTCATGGAGGCCTTTCCTCAAGGGAGACTACTTCCTCTATGATAACTCTAGCTTGTGTCAAGTTGACACACAAAACCAGCCAGGACAGGATCAAAGTATGCTCCAGTGTGGGACCTCATCAAAATTGCCATGGATACTGGATCCTATCAAACAGGAAAATTTGTATACCAAATTGTTGGGAAGGAATTAGCTGATTGTTCTCCACAGGTCAATACATTTGTCACCCCCAAAAAAACTCAGAACTCATCTCCCCCTGTGTTTGGTTGCCTGGACATCAGGAGATACTTCAGAACATCTCTAACATTGCTGCTTAGCCTGTGCTCAGGGAAATGCCAACAAGGACATACTCCTCCAAGAACTCAATACCTGGTGGATTCTAGGAATTGGTGGTAGATTCTAGAGATTGGACTTGACTGAAGTTAAACAAGGGCCACTGGATATAAATACTTGCTGGTCTTTGTTGACACTGTTTTGGGTTGGTTAGAGACCTTTCTAATTTGAACAGAAATAGTCCAGATAGTATTGAAAGAATAAATAATAGAAATTATTTCAAGATTTGGCCTTTCCTTAATTCTTGGGTCCAATGATTGCCAGGCCTTCACAGCCAAGCTACCTCAATTGATTTCAAAGGCTCTCAATATAAATTAGAAACTATGCTGTATGCATTGCCCTCAGAGTTCAGGAATGGTAGAAAGGATAAATAGGACTTTAAAAGGTCTTAAATATACTTTTGAGACTGGTAGTAACTGGGTTGGAGTCCTGCCTTTTGTTCTAGGGCCCAAGTACCCCTTATCATGAAAAATTTACCCATATAAAATAGACTAGGGATACCCACCATTGCCACCAACATGTCTTCCAGGTATATCAAAAGCTGTTAATAGACTCCCTTATCGCTGAATCCCTGAAGGAATCACAATTAACTCTGGAGAAGATCTTTCCTCAGGTCCAGGGAATTCAACGTGATGATACCATAGTGATCTGCCACTTCCAAACTGAATGCCTTGAGCCCAGATGGAAGGGTCCTTGGGTCCTTACATCATGATTCTCTGGATGCCCATTAAGGTTGTTGGTATTCCTGCCTGGATTCACCATTCACATCCCAAAAAGGAACGAGAGGAGTCCATGGAAGCAGAGATGGGCCACCAGAAATGGACAGTGACTGAATGGGATCTCCTAAGATTTCTAAGGTTTGATATTTTATCGTTAACCTGAGCTCCTGTTCTTGATCCCATTTTATACTACATAAGTTATAATATTAGCTTTGTCCTATTAGATTACACCCACACCTTCACCTATGGTAACCTGATAGACCCCCACCTAGAAACTGGTTGACTAACCAACACTGGAAAAGTCTTAGATATCATTACAACTGATGAACAACCCCAGCTAAAAACAGATCTCTGCAAACTCTTCTCCCTTAGGGAGAAGGAACTAAACTGAAGAATGAAAATTTTATTTGGGTACTGTTGGGGAAGGGTGTGGCAATTTAAAACTGTAAAAACTGTTTTTCTTCAAGGTACCAAAATTTACTAGGAACCTGGACTTAAACTCTAATTCCTGCCAGGGGGAGGGCACCTATCCTTGTGCCTTCTTAAGTTGTCTATCTATTGCCCCCTGGGAACAGTCCAACAAAGACAATCTACCATCTCTCCCAACCCTATAGAGATTAATCACAATTGTAAACAAGGATCTTGAAATACCATAACTTTCACACTTAAACTGTGGAACCTCTAAGTTTCCACAGCCGAATCATTCTGGGATACACACAAAGGCCTGGGGAATTAGGTTACATCTCTTTGTGAAAGACCCAGGTACTTCAATTACATTCCAAAGAAAATGGGTTCAGTCCGAGATACTAAACCCATAGGTCCCAATCTGTATGCATCTTCTTCCAGTGCCTCAGGTTCCCCATCATGCCCACACCTCATACATCTGCCATCTACTGTCTTGCCTATTCTAATGTCCCCAATACACCCCTACCCACCCTCCCTCCAATGGAGGTGCCTTTCCTGACCATGATAATGGCAATCTTTTCTTTCCTCAACCACTCTGTATCTAACCTAACACAAGATTGCTGGCTCTGCCCTGACCCTTACTGTGTAGGAATGGCTTATAATCTGCCACTCGCAGCACTGCTATGAGCCACTACTGCTGCTTGCTCCTGGTCTCACCCAAATTATCTCTAGGTGATATACAAGGGTATGCGTCAAGTCAAAGGTACCAGATAACTTGGCTTCTCCTTATTTGAACAACTGTGCAACTATTTTCGGGTATTTGACTACCACAGTTACTGTAAGCCAGCAGCTATTCCTCCCTGCATACTCTATGATGGACCTATACAGAAGGCATTACCCAAAGTCTCTCAATCTCCCTCATTAACCAAAGTCACATTCACTTTTTTTGCCTACTTACCCTGAGGACAGGCCACCTGCATCTAGCCATGGCACTTGATCACCCTTGGCCAAAATGAGCAGTCACCATATTGGTTCCACTCTTATTGGGTACAGAGATCACAGGATCCGTGGCACCAGTAACATCAGTCCTAGTCCTGCAAGGTCAGGGGTTCAGAACCTTGAGCAAACAAGTGAAGCAAGATTTAGGGTCTTTGCAAAGTTCATTCTCCATAAGACCATCAGGTGGACTTACTGGCAGAAGCAGTTTTACAAAAGGCCTCGATTTGCTCTTTATGAAGCAAAGAAGACTTAAGAGAAACCTGTTGTTTTTATGCCAGCCAGGCAGGAATAATTAGAAACAATCTCAAACTAAATATTTATACCACCAGAAGGGGAAAAAATTAGTACCAATCACTATTCAACTAGCCCCCTGGTTAAGAACTCTTCTCAGCCACTGTAGGTCCCTTAATCCTCCCAATAATGTTCTTCACAACCCATCATCATTAGTCCGCATCTCAGAAATTTTGTTTCCTGACAGATAGAAACTGCTAAAATCTTCCCTCCATCACCACCATTAGTCCTTACAGCAGCTAAAGATGGAAGTTCCCTATTGAGGGTTTGACAGAAACACGTAAGACAAGCTCAGGGTTGTGGAGAGGATGAAAGCCACGGAGTTCACTTTGTAACCAGGAACCAGTGTTCAGTTAGAGTTCTGATAACTGTAAAACTTGAAGTTTCTAGTTCTTGGAACTGGGCTGTGCCCCACTCCTATGGCCATAGAATGCTCTGTAAAGAAAAACTTCCTTAACTGCTGGTCTTGCTCCTGTAATCATGCTTGCTTGCAAAAGCCCCCAATCCTGCAGAAAAGCCCTATAAAAGATTGAGAAACTAGCTCTGAGTTGATCTCTTGAACACCATCTTAAATGCCACTCTGCTGGGCACACAATAAAGTTTGTTGTGACTTGCCATAATTTCTGGCCTGCTGGGCGGTGGTGGCTCACGCCTGTAATCCCAACACTCTGGGAGGCAGAGGCAGGCGGATTTCTGAGTTCGAGGCCAACCTGGTCTACAGAGTGAGTTCCAGGACAGCCAGGGCTATACAGAGAAACCCTGTCTCGGGGAAAAAAAAAAAAAAAAAAAAAAAAATCCAAAAAAAAAAAACAAAAAAAACCCCAAAAAACAAAAACAACAACAACAAAAAAAAAATCACTATCATTAGTTTCCTACATGAACCATAGTTTCCTACCTTAGGTACTAGGAGAGGTTCTTTCTTTGTAGAAGTCTAACTGACACCTGAGAAAACTGGGTCAGAACTCTAACACAAATGTAGTTTCTGGAAAGAAAGAAGTCTGACTCTAAGTGTCTTCAGGTGCACACCAAAGACTGCCAATCAAAATAAGATACCCAGACATGGGACTATGGCTGTTTTATTACTGTTTTTGTTTTGTTTTGACAGTGTCTTACTAGGAAGCACAGATTGGCCTCAATGCTTTGATTCTCCTGCCTCAGCCTCCTGAGTGCTAAGAATATAGCTGTAAGCCACTAACTATGCCTGGCTCCAAGTTGCTTCGTTAATTTTTTTTTCATGTATGTGTCTCTGTCTGCGGGTATGTGTCTGTGTATGTGCAGATATCAGATCTTTGGACTAGAGCTATAGGTGGTTGACTGACTGTGAGCTGCTTGATGGGTACTGGGAACAGAACAATCTTCCACCTCTCCAACTCTGTGGGGTGCTTCTTGAACTTGAACCAATGAAGCAGCTTTGAAAAGGAAACTTTTGTGAAGTCCAATTTGAATTTGATCAGACCTCTAAATCTACCTACCAATTTACAGAAAGCCAGAAAAGATGAAGAATAAAGCTCAAAAGAATACCTACAGCAAAATCTAGACTGGAAGAAACACAGGGGCATCTACCACAGGAGGTAGGCTATGGGAACAACCTGTACAAGAATGGAGTTGTCATTTTAAAAAGTTCAAACTTGACAAATACTTAGAGGTGCTCAATTCAGCCATAAAACAATCTATCTATCCATCCATCTATCCATCCATCTATCCATCTATCTATCCATCCATCTATCCATCTATCTATCCATCCATCCATCCATCCATCCATCCATCCATCCATCCATCCACCCACCCACCCACCCACCCACCCACTTATCTGGAAGTCACTGCCACAGAATTCAGGCCAGCAGGTACTTTCACTTCAAGGGCAGGCCATGAGCCTAGGCCAAGTACAAAATGACAGGATGTTCTTTCCAGACTAAATGCCAGGTATGAATGTGCTCACCATAGACCAACCCACTAAGACACACCAATTTTAACTTCAGCATCTGCACTACACTTTAAAATAGCTTAGGAACATACATATCAGGTACAGTGGCCTGTATTTGTAATCCTAGTACTTAGAAAACTGAGGCAGGAGGATTGCCGTGAGTTTTAGGTCAGCCTAGGCTATAAAGTGAGACTTAAAAAAACACTTTCCACTAAGTCTGATGGCCTGAGTTCAATCCCTGAAATACACATGGTGGAGGTTATTTTCTGACTTCCACATGTACGGTGATACATTCATACTCATATACAACAATTGTTTAAAAAGTATGCACATATAAAACTACACATGTAAAATAATGGTACATGTATATAAACACACACACACACAGCGACAGGACCCTGTGGCATAGTAGCTAATAGACTGATGGTCTCAAGGGTAAGGTAGAATAGATAGGATACATATGCCCTTCACATTTCTATAAAGGTGATGCTGCAACTGTCCTGTCAGAAATAGTTATTCCAAAAGAATAATCCCATCAGATCACTGAAATAATAGTCTCTAAGAAATTAGAATTTTCCCCAGTAATTGTATGCTGGGAGAAGTAAAAGCTGAAGTCTGGTGCCAACAAACAAAAGCAATCTGTCTCTAAGAATGGATGCCACAGTTGTGACTTGCTGAGCCATCCTCAGGAGACTAGAGCCTGTATAATGACGGCTCAGTGATGGGCAGGCCCACACACTGACTAGGACTTCGGTTATGTCTATCTCTTGCTTTCCACTCAAACCTTAGCCTCATGTCAGGAACTCAGGGATGGATTGGAGGGCCAGGTGTCTGGTCGCTAGACCTCTATTTGTTCCCTTTCCCAATGTGTCCTTAAGTCTTTCTCTGCTTTTTACTATTGTGTTTAGTTGGCCTACTGTAGGCAGGTGCTAAGCTTAGGTTCTTAGGATTGACAGAGGCCAGGTTCTGATCCTAACAACTCTGGTAACAATTTGAGCCATGGGCAGGAGAAAAAGACATATTTGTCCATCGGCCACTCACAGCATGTGGACTCCAGAAGAAAAGAGCAAGCAGTGTCATGCAGCTGTGGGGACAATTTATTCTAGAGATCCATCTCCCCATCTCAGCCAGCATTGGGTACTGTCTAATTCTACTGTGTGAAGCAGAGAATGAGTAAGCTCCTCCCAGATCAGTGCATCTCCTGTTTTGCCTTCTTGTTCGCTTAGGTTCACTTGACCTGTATGGGCTCTTCCTGAGCCATCTCAGCAACCACCATTAGGTGACTGACTGGACTTTTGTAGTCCCTTGAAGCTGCTGAGGTTCTGCTGATTTAGCTGGTGTATTATTTCTATGACAGCCCTTTTCAATTTGGAAGAACTTGTGAGACAATTTGGAGTTCTGTTGAATGACTTGGGTTGTATGTGTCAAGTGAAAGGGGACGTGGAATGCATTAGTCTTTGGAGCTCTGAGTCACTGGGGTTCTACTGAACCATTTGGAACAGATGAACAGAGTGCTGAAGAAATCTTTACCATGTAGGGTGGTAGTGGCGCACACCTTTAATCCCAATACCCTGGGAGGCAGAGGCAGGATTTCTGAGTTCAAGGCCAGCCTGGTCTACAGAGTGAGTTCCAGGACAGCCAGGGCTATACCAAAAAACCCTGTCTCGAAAAAACCAAATCCCTCCCCCCCAAAAAAATCTCTACCATGATTTATATAACCATAAAAAATACTGCCAGTACTGTCTTGATGCCCCTAAAGAGAACTCGGATTAACGAGTCTCTTGTAACTTATTATGGGAGAAGCTTAATTGGCCCAGAGAGTTCTGGAAAATAACTGAGCAACAAATCCTTGCCCACTACCTTTCCCGTGTTCTGAGACTTATCACACACTGCAATCACTGTTCCTGGCACGCCTGATTTAGAGTAGTTCTGAGTGCATGAGAGCATCTGGGAATGATTTCTGGACTACGTTAATATATAAGAGCGTTTGCCTCTATTTGTTTTCCTCTCCCTTTGAAAATAATTAACAGCTAACTATAGATTTGGGGACTGCAGAAAACTGGCTATGTCGGACTTTACCAGAAACAGGCCTAACTAAAATATTAACAGAAATGTTAATTTTCAGCTTTCTTTCAGGTGGAATAGTTTGAGTCTGGTGCTTTCTTCTTTTTTTTTTTCTTTTCTTTTTTTTGGATTTGGTTTTTTCAAGACAGGGTTTCTCTGTGTAGCCCTGGCTGTCCTCGAACTCAGAAATCTGCCTGCCTCTACCTCCCAAGTGCTGGGACCACCACCAACTGGCTGAGTCTGGTGCTTTCAAATGTTAATTCTGGAAACTGATGCTAAAAAACCTGTTCCAAGATTTAAAAGATATAAATGTTCTTCTAAAACAATTATTTTAGAGTCAACAAACATCTAAAATATTTATTTATAAAACATTCATTGGCACCAAGATAAAAGCTTCATTGAGCTATAAAATATATAGTATTGGTTATAGAGATTTTGAATAAGATTTTCTTCCAAAACAGATTCTACAAAGAAACTGAGTTTTGCTTATTTTCTAAGAGTGAAGACTAATAGATAATTAGGCTATAAAAATGCTCGTGAGGTGGTTTAACAGTTAATACCTAGTGCTTGCTGCCAAACTTCACAACTTGAGTTTTATTCCCCTCCTCAACCACAGAATGAAAGGAGAAAAACAACTCCTACAAGTTGACCTCTGACCTTTACAAGTACATGTGTGCTCCCACACATGCATACAAATAAGTAATAAAAATTTAATGCTTCTTTGCTAAATGCACAAAACATTTGTACTTTCTGCTAAGCATACTTGAAATATTTTCAAATTAATTTTTGGACTAATTTGTATGTAAATACTGTGGTCCATAGAAATATATGTATATGCGTGTATACATGTCAATGTACAGATGGAATAATTTTGGCAAAATTGCTAACAGATATCTTGTAATATTATATAATAATACAACATAACATTCTGTTGTAATATTGTGAGATTGTATATCTTAATAACTTGTATATATGTTGAAAATCATCAAGACTTTATATATTATAAATAACTGCTTGTTTTCTGCAAATATTTAAAAAATTACTTTTTGTGTTTTGCCTGTATATATGTCTGTGCACCATAGGTGTGCAGTGTCCTCCAGGACCAGAAGAAAGCATTGGATCATCTGGGAATGAAGTTACAGACAGTTGTGAGCCACCATGTTGGTGTTGGGGATCAAATCCTCTGGAAAAACAACCAATGCTCTTAACCACTGAGCTAACACCCCAACCTCATTTTCTGCTGATTCTTAAAGAACTGACTACTTAGATACATTTCTTTACAAAATCAAGGTTCAGCTAAGTATCTGTTTATATTAAATATTTTACTTATTTAGTTTTACTATTTTAGTTTTATACAGGGTCTTACTATATAGCCCTGACTGGCCTGGAATTCCCTTTGTAGACCAATCAGGCTGTCTTTGGAGCACATATCTCTAGAGCCCAAGCACTGGGATTAAAAGCATGTGCCTCCATACCCAACAAGAGTTATTTTCTAGCTATGTGTGTCTATGTAGGGTGTGTGCATGTGAGTGAAGTAGACATGGAGGTCAGAGAAGGCATCAGATCCCCTGCAGCTGGAATCAAAGGCTGCTCTGAAAAGCCTGCCTTGGTGATAGAAGCTCAACTCACAAGTTATTTATGAAAGCAGTACGTTCTCTTAACAGCAACGCTATTTCTACAGTCTTTTTTTTTTTTTTTTTTTTTTGGCTTTTCGCAACAGGGTTTCTCTGTATAGCCCTGGCTGTCCTGGAACTCGCTCTGTAGACCAGAGAACCACCTGACTCGACCTCTCTAGTGCTGGGATTAAAAGCGTGCTGCTATGCCTGGCTTTGTGTATTTAAATGACACTTATAAGCAACCAGTCTTATATGAATTTGGCATATTTAATGTGAATATGGTACATATAATACCATATATATCTATGACTAGACATGTATGGAGCTGTGAATCTGAACTTTATATATTATGTAAATATCTACGGGCTGGAGAAATGGCTCCTTTGGTAAAGGGCCTGCCATATAAACATGAGGATCTGAAACTGAGTTTCCAGAATCCATGTAAAAAGCTGAGCATAACAATGCAAACTATGGGGGAATATGGGGGCGGGAAGGGGACTTCGAAGACACATACGGTTATTTATGAGCCAGACTAGACAAACTGACAGGGTCAGGTTCAGAGAGAGAGCCTACTTTTAAAAAAAAGGAATGAAACAACTGCAGAAAAACAAGGTTCTCCTTGAGACGGGGTTTCTCTGTGTAGCCTGGATTCCAGGCTGACCTGGAACTCATGCTGTAGAGCAGGCTGGACTCTAACTCACAGATCCACCTGCCTCTGCCCTCCTGCATGCTGGGATTAAAAGTGTGCACCATCACTACCTGGCTTCCTTATTTATTTATATATTTGAGACAAGGACTCACCTTGTAGCCCCAAGTGTCCTGGAATGTGCTCTGTAGACCAGGCTTGCCCTGGAATTCATAGCTATCTTGCCTGCCTCTGCCTCTCAAGAGCTGTGATTAAAGGTGTATATACTTGTGGGGCAGTGGTGGCACACACCTATAATCCCAGCACTTGGGAGGCAGAGGCAGGTGTATTTCTGAGTTCAAGGCCAGCTTGGTCTACAGTGTTCTAGGACAGCCAGAGCTACACAGAGAAACCCTGTCTCAAAAAACCAAAAAAAAAAAAAAAAAAAAAAAAAAAAAAAAAACAGTCTGGGCGTGGCGTGGTGGCTTTAATCCCAGCACTTGGGAGGCAGAGGCAGGCGGATTTCTGAGTTCAAGGCCAGCCTGGTCTACAGAGTGAGTTCCAGGACAGCCAGGGCTACACAGACAAACCCTGACTCAAAAAACCAAACCAAACAAAAAAGCAAACAAACAAACAAAAACAAAAACCCCAAAAATCAAAACCAAAAAAATCTTCCAGTCATGTTGGCAGTGCAGGCATGTGGGTGTGTAAAGATTAAGACAGGCATGGTGTTGTATACATTTAATCCCAGTACCCAGAAACACTGTGAATTTGAGGCCAGCCTGGTCTATTCCAGGATAATCAGATATACAAAGACAGACCCTGTCTCAAGAGGAGAAAAAAAAAAAAGGTGGGGATAAGGGAGATTATAACATTATTATGTTGTTTCCCGCTTTCCTTCTTCAACAACTCCCATGCACCCCACCCCACCCCCATATGCTCTCATTCAAATTCATGGCCTTTTTCTTTTTTTTTTTTTTTTTAAAGATTTATTTATTTATTTATTATATGTAAGTACACCGTAGCTGTTTTCAGACACACCAGAAGAGGGGTCAGATCTCATTACGGATGGTTGTGAGCCACCATGTGGTTGCTGGGGTTTGAACTCAGGACCTTCGGGAGAGCAGTCAGTGTTCTTAACCGCTGAGCCATCTCACCAGCTCCCGGCCTTTTTCTTTTTAAAAGTTGTTATTAGGGCTGGAGAGATGGCTCAGCGGTTAAGAGCAGTGACTGCTCTTCTGAAAGTGATGAGTTCAAAACCCAGCAACCAACCATATGGTGGCTCACAACCACCTGTAATGAGATCTGACGCCCTCTTCTGGTGTGTCTGAAGACAGCTACAATGTACTTACAATAAGTAAATCTTAGGGGCCAGAGCAAGCAGAAGTCCTGAGTTCAAGTCTCAGCAACAACATAACAGCTCACAACCATCTGTACAGCTACAGTGTACTCATATACATAAATAAATCTTTAAAAGAAAGTTGATATTGATTGGTGTCCATGGAGGCCAGAAGAGGGTATTAGACACACTGGACAGACTAGAATTACAGAAAGCTATGAACCACTATTTAGGTCCTGGGAATTGAACCCAAGTCCTCTGCCAGAGCAGCCAGTGCTCTTAACCTTTGAGATGTTTCTGCAGCCCCCAAGCCTTCTTTTTATGTGTATGTGTGTGTGTGTGTGGGGGGGGGGGGTTATTTGTATGTATATGTTTTGAGGGCTGACTGTTTGATATTAGATTACCAATTGGTGTACTCTTCCCTGAAGATTATTTATCCAGCTCTCAGCAGTCTTTTAATTTTCTGTAGTACTTTCTCTACAATTAAGGCCTCGTGACCTTTCTTCTTTCCATATTAGTGTTAGCGTGGTTATTGATGGTGTCCTGTTCAGATCATGATGGTTATTCTTGAACACACCAACGTTCATGTTGGAATCTATTCCTCTTTACGTTTATTAAGACGTGAGACCACGGGATGGAGAGATGGCTCAGTGGTTAAGAGCACTGACTGCTCTTTTAGAGGTCCTGAGTTCAATTCCCAGCAACCACATAGCGGCTCATAAGTATCTATGTGATCTGATGGCCTCTTCTGAGATGCAGATGTACATGCACACAGAGCACTCAGACATAAAATAAATAAATTAATTAAAAAAAAAAAAAGAGATGGGCTAGAGAGATGGCTCAGTGGTTAAGAGCACTGACTGCTCTTCCACAGGTCCTGAGTTCAAGTCCAGCAACCACATGGTGAGCACAACCATCTGTAATGGGATCTGATGCCCTCTTCTGGTGTGAAGACAGCTACAGTGTACCCATATATGTAAAATAAATAAAAATTTTAAAAAAAGAGCAATCAGGCGGTCCCTGAGAGGTGATAAGGACCTTACCCTAATGAATGGCTTAATAACATTCATGTGGCCAGTGGGTTAATGAGCTGTCTGTAGCTGGCTGCTGTAAGAGACAAGTCTGACTATGACTCTGCGGTACCATGCTCTATGGGGCTCTGCCAACAGAAGGCTATCACCAGACTTTGAAGCAGAGCATGGAACCAAAACAAATCTCTTACCAGCAATGGTGACACACACTTATATCCCAGCTACTGGGCAAACTTGAAGCAGAACAATCACTTAAAAGGATTTTAGGAACAACTTGTGAAACAGTAAGACTTTATCTCAGAAAAAGAAAAAGGTATGTGTATAAAGTTCCAGTCCATTAGATCTTTCTGGAAACTATGACCCTTTACCCTATGGCTTTTACCTCTCTACAACTTAAGTCCATGTGAGCAGCAGAGGCAAAGACAAAACAGTAAAGGATGTAATATAGGAAATGTCCTTACATACTTAAATTAGAGCAAAACAAAATACCTATTGTAAGGAAATGAATAAAACTGGCCATATTACAATTAAGGAAAAACAAAAAAACAAAAACAAAACCTCTGAAGCTGGGTAGCAATGGCTCATACCTTTAATCCCAGTGCCTGGGAGGCAGAGGTAGGCAGATTAAGGCCAGCTGGTCTACAAAGAAAGTTCCGGGACAGTCAAGGTTACACAGAGAAACCCTATCTCACCCTCTGCCCCCAAAAAACACCACCAACACCAAAATTTAGAGTGGTATCTTCTCCATAATTTAGACAGCATGACATGGAACTGTCTCAATTTAAGACATATGTTCTGATTTGGGGAGAAAAAAATGTTCCTTTCCATTTAAAGCTTTGCTCTTCACAAGGACTCAGTGAGGATGATACTCTCCCTTACAGTGGGGCCTCTCAGATTTCCCACCAAACTGCCCACTTGCACTGTCAATTCAAATGCTCTGCCTGCCTGACATACACCCAACATGGGGAATAGGAAGCATTAACTTTTCCTTTTTCACATTCAAATTGTAACACATTAAATGAAGCCAATTTTATTTTTTGTTTTTGTTTTTGTTTTTGTTTTGTTTTGTTTTTTTCGAGACAGGGTTTCTCTGTATAGCTCCAGCTGTCCTGGAACTCACTCTGTAGACCAGGCTGGCCTCGAACTCAGAAATCCACCTGCCTCTGCCTCCCAGAGTGCTGGGATTAGAGGCGTGCACCACCACCATTTTAAAATACCTCTTCTCAACAGCAGCATCCTGGCAAAACTCCAAACACACCAGAGTGCCCTTTATGGTCAAGGCTCTTCTACAGATCAAACAAGCCACAGGAGGGAATACAAATGCTCTTACAGAGTGACATTTTCCTTTCCATCTAGGCATCCCATACTAGAATTAACTAGACCTAGAAGACTATGTTCCTCAAGTGAAGAGCACATTGAAAATCTTCAGCCACAGGACATCCCCACAAGTCTAGCTACCCTCCAGGATGTGTTGATAGCTATACACTGACTATATGCTGCACTGACTAGGAGTTATGAGGGGCAGGCTGTGATCAAGCTTGGACTCTTTCCTGTGGGCTGGCTACCAAAGTATATTCCATCACCCATGAAACTGTGTCCTACACGTGCTACCTACAGTGACTCAAGTCTCCAAATGCTAGGTTACAGGTCTACACAGAGACAGAAAGCCAGACACAGTACTAACCATGATGCAGGATTCTGGTTTGGAAGAGACAAATGAAAAATTTATAGACTGGCCACTGGGCGACACCAGGAATTTTTATTTCATTTCTTAGGCTATAAGTGCTAGAAATAGAGAAAGGTAATCTTAGAGGTGAAGAGTCCTAACACCCACAATTTCCTCCAAAATGTTTGCAAGTCCACCAGGAGACAGCTGCAACCCCGAGGCCCTGAGGGTCTCATCTAATGATAGGACATCAAAGAACATCATCAACCCTGCAGTTCAAAAAAAAGAAAAAAAAAAAAAAGACCCAACCTCCCTCTTCAACAGGGACAAACCCTCACCAGAGCTATCAGGACACCTAGGGGGATCTTTGTTTCCAAAAATCTTAATTAAGACCTGGCCTACACCTGAGAGCAACTTTAATCTACTAGGTGTAATGCATAACTAACATTCTAAGAAAAGCAACAATGACCATCAAGAGACTCAAAGCCATAAATGTCAGAGTCACTGAGCCTACAGAAATGACAACTATAACCACTAAGGCTTCCCCAAGAGGGAAGTCCAAAGCTGAATACTTAGATTAAAGCACAAAGAGTTAAATCTCAGAAATCTGGAACCAGAGTTATTTCCACCATGTCAGAAACCCTGATAAGGCTACCTTGGAAACAAAGCACATTCCACAGTAAGCAAACAGCCCACACTAACTAAGGTCACTTGGTCCCTGCTCAGTCCCTGTAATGTTCTGGGTCACATACCACAAGCCTGGATTTTTCTGGTTGCTCTTTTTGTGTTTCCCCTGAACTTAACACTAGTATCTTCATCAACTACCCTTTCTTCTGTGGTATAAGACGTCACCACTGACAGGCCACAGTTTCAGCTGAAAGTTGCTGGAAATCTTTAAATGTCCTTCACAGGATGTGAGACGTGGCTTTCATGATACAGTGGCCAAACAGAGCCACATCCCTGTAGCTAACAGGTGGAGCAGAAACAAGGTGAGCTTTGGTAAGCAGCCATGATGGCTACTTTAGATGAAATTAAAATGGCTGCTCACAGTATCTGTCTGCAGAGGTAAGGCAGTTGAACAAGGCAAATCTGAGTTTACTGGTTCACCAGGTCAAGGGACCCAGATCAAGGAATAGATGGCTACATCACATGACAGCACCTTTGTAGGGCAGCAGAGCAGAAAAGCCCTACCACAGCCTTACTAATGCTGGGAGTGTGACTTGTACAAAAGAGTGAGAAACTTGGGGGAGCGGGGGAACTGGGAAAGGGAAAGCTTTTGGAATGTAAACAAAGAATATAGAAAAAAAAAGAGAGAGAGAGAAACTTGGGCCACAGCTGCTGGGAGGCCCATGGAGGCTGCTGGAAGCAGAACTCACACCTTGTTGTCACAGCATATTCACACCAAGTCATTTAAACTGTGTAGCCACCGACTTCCCAAACATAACCCTGAAGAGCTGACAAGAAGCTGCAGCAGACTGGCTCCAGACCCTGAGTGCACGACATACATCTGTGGCACCAGGCCCCTCAGAGACACCCTTAACAATGCCAGAAGCATTTCAGGGCAGACTGAGACAGAACACAAAGCAACAAGTCTGGCCCTTAGCTGTCTATAATTTCCCTCAGAACACTACTTGAGAATTGAATCTCTTTAAGTTAAACTTCTGTGTTCAAATAATCCTCTTGCTTCAGCCTTCTCTGTCTATAGCTGGGAACAAAAGATGTACCCAGATACAGGAAGGGCCCTTTTCTCTAGTTATTTAGGTCCCTACCACCATTATAGAATTCTCTGAGTACAGGAATTTATGAAGACACCACTATGATAGCAGGTAGTGTAGTGCCAGGTGCAGGGTACAGGGTACAGGCAAGAATGGCCTGCCAGGCAGCCAAGCTCTTCTGTTTCTCCAGGAGTTCTCTTCCTTAGAAATAGGAAAGGTTTCACTATTCTTAACAGTATCTTTCAAATTTTGAAGTACTAAAAGCACATATCAGATAATTAATTAGTAAGAAGGCTGTGGGTTATGTGTGTAGCTTAGTGGTAGAGCATTTTGCCTAGCATGTCTATGGCCCAGAGGTCAATTCCCAGTACTGCAAGATAGTAAATATATAAAATAAAATAAAAATATTAGAAATTTTTAGCAAGACGGAATGTTAAAATGGCTCAGTTAACTTGCCACAGAAACCTGACAACAAAGTTTGATCCCTGGAATGCATATAAAAGTGGAAGAAGAAAACTGATTCTACAGAGAACTGTCTTTGGAGAAGTGTAGCATACACAGCAATAAATAAAGTTTAAAATATGATTAGACAGAAAAAAAAAAGCCCTTGCTATTAACAGGTACTTTAAAACCACTTTTGCTAAAAAGCACCAACTCCTTACCAGAAACCACATGGTAACTAAAAGCAGATAAAAGCCTGGCATTCCTGGGCTCTTTCTGTATGCTTCCTTTGTCTTAAGGCTCTGGGTCCCTCACTTGTTTAACTCTGAGTGTAATATGTGAGTCCTCAAGGAGTCTGTCTACAAGCTAGTGGTAGCTAATCCGTTTCATGTTCCTTCAAGGCTGAAGGCAGAGGGTAACTGAGCTATCTTACTGTCAGCTTTGACAATGTCCTGCTCCAAACCCACAGAAGCACCCCAAGTTCCAGTTCTCCTAAACCCCACAGACAGATCACCCTCCCAGCAGGAATATCATCTCAGGATAACTCTCTTCTCACTGCCTTGCAGAACCAGAACTAAGATAATGCTCAGCCAGGCCACAGGGGACCAGGATTACTTAATTATGCATACCTCTGGCCCCTACCTAACTTGGTTTACACAGAAGGCTCATGTCAGTGCCCCGAAGTCTGGCTTAATTGCCTACTTTCACCTCCCTCTCTTACTTCTCTCTGAACCCCCCACCTCAGACAGGGTTGTTCTGTATAGCTCTGGATGTCCTCAACTAGCTCTGTAGACCAAGCTGGCCTCAGACTAGACACCTGCTTGTCTCTGCCTCCTGAGTGCTGGGATTAAAGGATCAAAGGCATATGCCTGGTCTACAGAGTGAGTTCTAGGACAGCCAGAGCTACACAGAGAAACCCTGTCTTGAAAAACAAAACAAAACAACAAAAAAAAGGGCTAAGTGGCTGGAAACCTAGAGTTGAGGCTCAGGGTTAGGGCTCTGATTACAGGTATATCTAGGATAAAGAAAAGCCTAGGCATTAAAGAGTACCTAGGAGTATCTGAACAAGTGGGGTTCAACAGCTAGGAGGCAGACACACTTCTCACATGTTGAACTGAGAGACTCTTGCACCTAGATTCATGGCATACAAAACATCCGCAGGAATGACAAACACCTGCAACGATATCTTCAAAGAGTAATGAAAAGAATGAGAGAGCTGACTCTGAACTGTTCAGAAGGAACAATGCTGGTTGGAGGAGCCTCTGAATAGTGACCGAGTGCCTAGTCCCAGATGGCTCTACCACAGGGCTAACCAAGTCACTTACCTATGCCCTCCTCTCAGAAGGTCAACCAGAAGTAGAAACTAAAGTATTTGAAGCCAGGTACATAAAAAGCGCAGACACGGGGTGAAGAGACAGTGACCACAGCCACTTATCGTCTCCATGCTTCTAGA
The DNA here is from genome assembly GCF_947179515.1 of Apodemus sylvaticus. NCBI lineage: Eukaryota > Metazoa > Chordata > Mammalia > Rodentia > Muridae > Apodemus > Apodemus sylvaticus. The sequence goes on along the minus strand of NC_067488.1, from coordinate 57,388,056 downwards.
GCTCTGCTTCCCAATTCTCGCTCCAAACTGCAGGCCCATCAGAGACCTGGAACACATATGCGCATTTCTTTCACTGAACAGATACTACACACCAGCTCAGGTACACATACACAAAATTCAACCAATCCCCCTAACTTCCTAAAAACCTTTTCAAAAGTGTTTGGGACTTTCTATATACATATTGTATGAACATCAAAGAACACTTATAAAAAAACATCAATTACCCAAATCAGGAATTAACTGGTTGGGGAAACACTCAAGTAATCGCTGTCAAATGAACTAAGTGCTTTCTTTCTTTTTCAACTTATTTTTACTTATGCTTATTGGTATTTTGTTTGCCCATGTGTCTGTGTAAAGATGTCAGAAGCCCTGGAACTGGAGTTACAAACAACTGTGAGCTGCCATGTGATTGCTGGGAATTAAACCCAGGTCCTCTAGAAGAACAGCTCTGCTCTTACCCAATAAGCCATCTCTCCAGCACTGGGCTTTCTTTCAATATAAGAGTCTGCATGCCTGCCTAAAACACTGTGTGAGGCTTCTGTTGCTATGACAAACACCATGACCAAAAGTTAACTTAGGGAAGAAAGGGTTTATTTCATCTTGCACTTCCAGGTAAGAGTTTACCACCAAGGGAGGTTAGGGCAGGAATGCAGAGGCAAGAACTGAAGCAGAAGCCAGATCACGGCTTACTGGCTTGCTTGCTTTTTTATACCATTAAGGACCACATGCCTTGGGGTAGCAAATGTAGCCCTCCCCAGTCCCCTGGCTGGACCTGCCTACATTAAACATTAATTAAAAAAAAAAAAAAAAAGCCTGCTGGGCGGTGGTGGCTCACGCCTGTAATCCCAACACTCTGGGAGGCAGAGGCAGGCGATCTCTGAGTTCGAGGCCAGCCTGGTCTACAGAGTGAGTTCCAGGACAGCCAGGGCTACACAGAGAAACCCTGTCTGGGGGGGGGGGGGGGGGAGGGGGGCAGAACCAAATCCAAAAAAACAAAAAAAATTAAAAAAAAAAAAGCCTAACAAGCCAATTTTATGGAGGCATTTTTCTCAATTAAGAATTCTTCTTCACAGGAGCTGAAGAGATGACTCAGAAGTTGAGAGCACTGACTGTTCTTCCTTAAGACCGGAGTTCAATTCCCTGTACCCACATGACAGCTTATAATTGTCTGTAACTCCAATATCTGGCATCCTCACACAGACACCACATGCAGGCAAAATACTAACACACATAAAGTAAATATATTATTTAGAAAAAAAAAGGTCCCTCTTCTGGGGGCTGGAGAGATGGTTCCAGTTAGGAGCACTGGTGCTCTTTCAAAGGACCTGGGTTCAACTCCCAGCACCCACATGGCAGCTCACAGCCGTCTCTAATTCTAATTCCAGGAGGATCTAATGCCCTCACACAGACATACATGCAAGCAGACCACCAATGTACATAAAAATAAGACATAATTTTCAAAAATTATTTTGAAGAAGAAAAACAGTCCCTCTTCTGGGACTAGAGAGATGGCTCAGTGACTAAGAACAGTTTCAGAGGACCTGGGTTCAATTCCATTCAACCACAGGCAGCTTACAACTGAAACTGTAACTCCAGTTACAGGGGATCCAATATTCCCTCAGAGACATACTTGTAGGCAAACCACCAATGAACATTAAAAAATAAGACATTTAAAAAAATTCCCTTTTCCAAGATATGTGTAGGTTTGTGTAAATTAGTGAAAAACTGAGTCTTTGAAACTTCCTAAAGATTCACAAAATATATTAACTTATACTAGATCTTCTCATGAAAAATAAAAGCCACATAAAAGTCTATATAAAAGTTTATATGAAAAAAAGGTTATATAGATTAAAGAAAGCATGCATCAATGCCTTCATGGGCAAGCCACTGAAACGCTCAGGGTGTAGAGACAAACTTGTAGCTTCTCAATTCTGCTCAGCATGGAATTAATTCATGCCATGCAACTACGCTTACTCAGAGTACTTTTTTTAAAAACTCAAAACTAAAATTTCCCTACTCTTATTAATTTTAGCACCACGATACCAAGGGGAAAATTTCTTTCTTCCTACCAAGTCACAAGCATTTACTTGCTTTGGCTGACTGGCTTTCTGAAGCCAGAAGGCAGAAGTGTCTTTTTAAAAACTGCACTTAATCTTGTCCTAATTAACTTCAAAACAAATGACTTCCCTTTTTACAAACACGAGAACGACAGCAGCTCCTCCCGAGGCTCAGAGCTGCGGGGACTTGAAAAGACGCGCTGGAGCCTCGTGAGAACCTCCAGACCTAGAGCGAGGACCCGCAGCCGTCCCGGCAGAGGCGAGTGGGTCGTACCAAAAAGGACAAAAGGAACAAAAATGACGGCAGGTACTGCAACCGTGAAGACGCAGCGGGGCCAAGGCGTGAGTTAAGTTTCGTTAAGCCTCCGCGGTCAGATCCAGAAGCACACGCCGCAGCTAGGCACCGAGGAGCGTGACACTGACCCGTGTCACCGCCGCGCAGCCTGCCGGCGCCCCTTCCTGGACACGCGCGCCCACCGGCACCGGCTTAGGGGACGCCACGACGTGGCTGGAGCCGGACACCTGACGAAGGATCCCCACGGGGCGTCCGGCGGCTGCTCCCCTCCGCGGCCTGGGCCCGCCGGCGGCGCGAGGCGCAGCTGTCAGAGGCCCGGCCGGCCGCGCTCACGGGACGCAGCCTCCGCCCGGCCCGCCGCGCACGGACAATGGCGCGGTCCTCGACCCCTGCGCCGCGCCGGCCGTCGAAGACGCCACTGAAGCGTCCCGCGCGCACTCACCTGAGGCGCCGGCTCCGCGCTGCGCAGCGCAGGCCCGCAGGCTGCGGACAGCGCGACGGGCGCGCCCATTCATTAGCCGCTTTGTCTGCCCCCGCCGCCCCTCCCGCCGCCCCAGCCCCGCCGCCCGCGACGCCGCCGGACGCTGCGCCCCTCCCAGGGCCCCTACGCGGATCGGGGGCGGGGCCCGGGGCGGGGCTGGCGCGCGCAAGCGCAGTCCGTGCGCACCTGCCCCGCCTTGGGGGGGTTCCAGAGTTCCGCTGGATGGGCAGGGGCTAGTCAAATGGGGCGGAGCCGAAAAGACTACGCAGGCGCAGTCTCCCCTCGCTCCATCTCCGGGGGTCAGATTACTCCGGCTCAGTCTCACACACGAGGTCTGGTTGCTGGCCTCCTCCGTCAAACTACGCAAGCGCGGTTTGGCGCACCTGCCCTGTCAGGATTTTTTTTTTTTTGGGGGGGGGGGGTCGGTCGGAAGACTGCGCATGCGCAGTCGCTGCGGCGGTTGGTTGGAATTGCTGCGGGTTTCGGAGCGAGCGTCTTCCGTGGTTTCTTCTTAGGGTTTGGCCGTTAGGGTGGTCCTGCGCTCTGCCAACGGCTGGCCGCGGAGCTTCCGGGCTTGTGGTCAAGGCGGGCGCCCTCTGAGGGGCGTGCGCGCAACCTCTTTCAGTAGCCCTTGGTTGGAGGCTAGATGCAGCAGGTGCTAGCTGCGCAGGGCCCGGGGCCATATTTGGGTAAAAAAAAAAAATAAGGGGCTTAACATAGAACGCCCTAATTCAAATGCCTGTGCAGACCAAGTAATTTCTGCAGGTGGAATTTGTCCCAGAGGTCCTTCTCTGATGACACTTTAGACCACAGCTTGTTCTCTTATGCGGAAGTTCTGCTCCACGCCCATCTCCTGTTTTGCACGTTTGGGAGGTTTTTTTCTTCTGTGTTTGAGGATTATGAGCCCAGCGGGGTGGTGGGATCGGATCGAGGGAGGTGGCTAGTGGTAATGTCAAAGGTTGAAACAGCTTGCTTACCTCCTGATTCACCATCGCTTGTCAACGGTGATTTGGAGTTCTGTGTTAAAGTTAAAGGGGAAGCTGGGCGGTGGTGGCGCATGCCTTTGATCCCAGCACTCTGGGAGGCAGAGGCAGGCAGATTTCTGAGTTCGAGGCCAGCCTGGTCTACAGAGTGAGTTCCAGGACAGCCAGGGCTACACAGAGAAACCCTGTCTGGGGGGCGGGGGGGCGGGAGGGAACGTTCAAGGGGAAGCTGGTTCAAGGGGAATGCACTGCAGGTGGAACCTATGGTCACCATTGGTGTGGAACCCTGAGCCTGTCTATCTTCTGTCTTCTCTGCCTTCCATTTAGGGAAGCTAATGTTTGTGGTTGGAGGTATCCGGCTCGATGGGGAACACCAGACAGGCCTGGGTGGAGATTCTCAGCCAGCAGGTTCCTGTAGGGTCTCTTCCCAGTAATCTTCCTCACTGTGCTATCCCCCTCGTACACATCACCCTTTCCCTCAGGGGAAAGAGAACATCTAGCTTCGTGAAGGATTTCCGAAGCCCCGGGAGAACTGTTCTTGAGGTGTAGAGCTAAGGGGTAGGGGCAGAAACAAGTAAAATAGAGTTTGGGCTTTAGCTTTGGAGGTCTGGACTGGTTTGCATCCGTTTATACTGAAGTTCCTGCTCAAACTCTTCACCTGCAGGTGGTCCTTCAGGGCCAGGCTGAGCACCCTCTCTGCCCCTAGCCCTGCCCAAGCTGTGCAGGGGAAGAATTAAAAAACAAGAAGTAGAAGACAAAGAGGCTTCTTGCCTGGAATGCCAGGAGGAGGCTTCCCCTCCTGGGACTTGAATAGTGTCTAGAAGTCCAGGGGTTTTGGAGGGTTAGGAAATGTTTGCATGTCCAAAGAGAGACGGGATAAAAGGCAACCACCATCTTACACAAAAGGTGGTAACACTTGAAATCCTACCTGGCTGTTATTTCTATGTTAGAAAGAGGCAGTGGGTCCAGCAACGGAGAGGTGGATGTTACATGCGAAAGGTCAGCCCTTCCAGGGGGACTGTCCCTGAGAAGGGAGAGACAGAACATTTGTATTCATACCTGATTTCCAAGAAGTTTGAAACCTCAGGACTGGGGGTTGTCTACTATATGATCAAGGGCAGCAGTCTAGTCCTTTGTTTCTAGGTATGAAGAAGCCCCCCATCCCCCAAAAGTAATCAGGCTTTTGGGTGTCACACAGGTGCTGTATTTGTTGCTCTTCCCATTGCTGTGATCAAAACTCAGAAACAACCTTAGGCAGGAAGAATGTATTCTTAGGGTACAGTCCACCAAGTCAGGGAAGGTGTGGCAAGGATCTTGAGGCTGCTGGTCACTTTGCAACTGCAGTCAGGAAGAAGACAGAGAAGGTGGGTAGTTAGCTACCTGGAACTCACTCGGTAGACCAGGCTGGCCTCGAACTCAGAGATCCACTTGCCTCTGTCTCCTAAATGCTGGGATTAAAGGCGTGTGCCACCACACCCGGCTAGCTAGCTTCTTTACACAGTCTGAGACCTAACCCTGGGAATGCTGCTTCCCCTCCTTCCGGAGGGTCTTCCTACTCAATTAGCCAAATCGTGATAATCCCTCACAGGCGTGCCCGGAGGCTATTGTAAACTACTCCTAGAAGCTCCAGGAGGCTTATGTCACTGGCAGTTTAAGAACCTGTCTCGTGGCCGGCTATGGTGGCACAAGCCTTTAATCCCAGCACTTGGAGGGCAGAGGCAGGCGGATTTCTGAGTTCGAGGCCAGCCTGGTCTACAGAGTGAGTTCCAGGACAGCCAGGGCTATATAGAGAAACCCTGTCTTGGGGAAAGAAAAAAACAAACAAATACAAAACAAAACAAACAAACCAAAACTAACTAATAAAAAAAATAAAAGGTGTGCATTTAATTAAGGCCTGGATACTGACCTATCTTGGGTAGGGGGTTCTAGTTCACTTATTCCCTGACACGGTCCTGCTCCCAGTCCTGTTGTGATTCAGTGAGGCCTCTATTTCCCATCTGAGAAATGAAGGAGCTCCTTGACTTGACAGTACACCAACCCTGTCCAGATAGGCAACCAGAGATGGGCCACACAGATGATCAAACCACGTAAATGGCCAGCTTTTCTAAATGTAGGGGTGAGAAGCCCAGATAACAGGAAAGAGCGAAGGTATTCCCATTGGAGAAGGTCTTGGGTTAGGTTTCCAGGTTTCTGGCCCCTCTTTCTAGAGTGAAATGAGGTTGGAGACCTCTCTCAGAGGTCCTGAGTTCAATTCCCAGTAACCGCATGGTGACTCACAACCATCTATAATGTGATATGATGCCCTCTTCTGGCATGTGGTATACCTGCAGATGGAACACTCATATATAACATATATTAATCTTTAAGACTGAAATGAAAAGAAATTATTCAAAGAATAGAACAATTCAGAACACATTACAAGGGAATAGTAGACCACATGAGTGAAGATATTTAAAAATATATGTTGATTCCCTGAATGTATGTCTGTGCACTACCTGCATGCAGTGCTCATAAAGGCCAAAAGAAGACCTCTGACCCCTTAGAACTGGAATTGCAGAAGCTGTGAGCTATCATGTGGATACTGGGAATCAAAATGACATCCTTTGCAGGACTAGCAACTCTCTTGACTTCCAAGCTATCTCTCCAGCCATAGGGCTTCCTTTTGTGGAGCCGAAGAGAAAGAGTTTAGTTTCTAGGGTTCTGTAGCATGGTTCTTTATCTTGACAGATTGAGTCACAAACTTTAATGCTATGCATATTCTTTCTCATAGTACATCTGGTTTTGATCATACACACCCAATTTTGCACAGGCAGATGGTAAATAGATTCTCCTTAAAAGTTCATTTTAATAGTGGTGATGCAGCCGGGCAGTGGTGGCGCACGCCTGTAATCCCAGCACTCTGGGAGGCAGAGGCAGGCAGATTTCTGAGTTCGAAGCCAGCCTGGTCTACAGAGTGAGTTCCAGGACAGCCAGGGCTGCACAGAGAAACCCTGTCTCAGAAAAAAAAAATAGTGGTGATGCATACCTTTAATCCTAGAACTTGGGAGGCAGAGGCAGGTGGATCTCTGAGTCAGAGACCAGCCTGATCTACAGAGCATGTTCTAGGATAGAGAAATCCTTTCTTCAAAAAACAAATAAGAGAACCTAGAATTTGTAGAATGCTAAACATGGTTGTATGCATTCCTACAGCAAGGTGGGAAGTGGAGCAAGAGAATCATCCAGAAACTCCTGGGCCAGCTAACCTGGAACATGCACTAGAGCAGAGGAAACCACAAGAGAGACCTGAACAAGTTGTAAGGCAAGAAGTTGTAAGGCAAGAACAAACAATAGATGGTTGCCCTTTGGTTTTTTTTTTGTTTGTTTGTTTTTTTGGTTTTTTTTGGTTTCTCTGTGTAGCCCTGGCTGACCTGGAACTCACTCAGTAGACCAGGCTGGCCTTGAACTCAGAAATCCGCCTGCCTCTGCCTCCCAGAGTGCTGGGATTACAGGTGTGTGCCACCACCACCCGGCTGATGGTTGCCCTTTGACCTTCACAGATACGCTAGCACTTGCACTTACACACATATATACAAAATAAAGAAAAAATTAAAAGTTATTTGTGTCTTGAGAACTTACTGAGCTCACTTATTAGTTCTATGAAGTTATTTTTAGAAGATTTTTTTTGTATGTGTACAGGTCTGTGTTTGCACACGTGTGTGGTTTCCCTGAAAGCAAGAGAAAGGGGTTGGGTTCCCAACCGCTTGTTATAAGCATTGTAAGCTGCCTGTGCTGGGAATCCAACTCCATTCCCCTGGAAGAACAGCAAGCACTCTTAACTGCTGAGTGAATGAAAATAAAGATAGGACTGCTCCTAGTTATAATGGAGGAGAGGGTTTTATTATAGATATAATGAAAGATACAGCCAGAGGCATCTGGAGGGTTCCAGACTGAGCCAGGCCCTAAGAGGAGAGAGAGAAAAGGAACAAGAGTGTATGTGAGAACCAAGAGAGGACTAAAGGAGCTAGTAGCCAGTGGCTGAGTCATACAGGAGGATGGAGAAGCTGGGGGAAGGAAGGGAAGCTTAGGGTCTGGAGAGCTTTAGAATAGGGGGCAGGGTAGGTCTGCAGCTAGGATGACTCTTGCCATACTTGTGAGTGGGGGCTGAGGAGCATAGAGGTTTGATAAGACTTTGATATGCTAAGAGGCTCCTCTGGCCTAGGTTAATGGAGGGCCATAGTTCTCTTTTTGCCCCAGATAAGTCTTTGCTAAAAGACTCCTTTTAGCTAGTAAGAATTATCTTAAGTCCCTGAGGGAATGTTGGCTTTTGTCTAAATGAGGGTTCTTTCAAAGGGATTTCTAAAGACCTAACCCTGAGCCTTCTTTCCAAGCCCAGCTTCTGTGAGGGTTTTTTTTTTTTTTTTTTGGTTTTTTTTTTTTTTTTTGTTCTTCCTCCCCCCCCCCCCCCCCCCCACAGGGTTTCTCTGTATAGCCCTGGGCTGTCCTGGAACTCACTCTGTAGACCAGGTTGGCCTCGAACTCAGAAATCCGCCTGCCTCTGCCTCCCAGATTACTGGGATTACAGGCGTGAGCCACCTCCGCCTGGCTGCTTGTTTGTTTTTGAGACAGGATTTCTCTGTGTAGCCCAGGCTGTCCTGGAACTCTATGAACTGAGAGATCTGCTTGCCTCTGCCTCCTGAGAACTGGATCTAAAGGTGTGAGTCACCACACCCAGCTCATGTATTTCTATTTCAGCTCCCTATACATAATGTTTGTTTGTTTGTTTGGTTGGTTGGTTGGTTGGTTGGTTGGTTGTTTGGTTGGTTGTTTGGTTGGTTGTTTGGTTTGTTTGTTTAATGCTGGGAATGAGGTCGGGTCTTGCACTAAGCAAGCATACACTGCACCACTCAGATATTTTAAAGAATTGACCTATGCTATTATGGAGACTTGGTGAGTCCACAATCCAGTGAAGGAAGCAAGGAGGCCGGAAGCTAAGGAAGGAGTCTGCAAAGTTCTAGTCCAAAGGTCATCTGCTCTACAACCAGCTGGAGCTCAAGTTGCAGAGTGAGTCCTGCAATCTTCTTGCTCTACAGAGACCGCCTTTGGCTGTGTGATAGAAGACAACCCGCTTTACTCGAAGTTTACTGAAGTAAGTGGAACTCTCATTCAGGTGAACGATGCATGGTGGCCCAATGTCTTAGTTACTATTCCGTTGCTGTTGACTATGGCCAAAGCAATGATTCAGTTGAGGGCATGCTTACAGTATCAGAGAGTTAGCTCACCATCGTTATGGTTATGGTGGGAGCATGGCGGCAGGCAGGCAGGCAGGCAGGCATGCATGGTGCTGGAGAAGGAGCTGAAAGCAGGTTGAGATGGGGGTGGGGGACAATGGAGGGAGGGGAGGAGAGAAGGTTGGGGACAGAGAGGACTGAGAGTGAGGGTAAGTACACTCAAGATGCATACGAAACAGACTGGCTAGGCCTGGGTGCTTTTTTTTTTTTTTAATTTCATGTATTTGGGTATACTGTCGCTGTCTTCAGACACAGCAGAAGAGGGCGTCAAATATCTTTACAGATGGTTGTGAGCCACCATGTAGTTGCTGGGCATTGAACTCAGGATCTCTGGAAAAGCAGTCAGTGCTCTTAACCTCTGAGACATCTCTTCAGCTGTTTTGGTCTGGGCTTTTGCAACCTCCAACCCCATTCCTACAGTGACTCACCTCCTCCAAGTCTATATCTCCTCATCCTTTGCAAACACTTCATCAACTGGGATACAATACTTCAACAACTAAGCATGCAAATATATGAGCCCAAGGGAAACATTCTCATCCAAACCACCACACCCAGGGACATTGATATCCACTAGCCGGCATAACTTCCTTCTGATTCACAACAACTGGGTGCTCCAGAATTTAACTACCTACATCTCCCCTATATCAGTACTATACTGAGTCTCCTTTTCTTTTCTTTTTAAGATTTATTTATTTTATGTATATGAGTACACTGTAGTTGATTGTGAGTCACCATGTGGTTGCTTGGAACTGAAATCAGGACCTCTGCCCACTCTGGCCAGGCTGCCCCCCCCCCAGGATTTATTTATTATCATTATTCATTTGTTTGTTTGTTTGTTTGTTTGTTTGTTTAGAGACAGGATTTCTCTGTGTAGTCCTGGCTGTCCTGGAACTCAGAAATCCGCCTACCTCTGCCTCCCAAGTGCTGGGATTACAGGCATGCGCCACCACCGCCCAGTGGATTTATTATTATAAGTAACTACATTGTAGCTGTCTTCACACACATCAGAAGAGGGTGTCAGATCTCATTGCAGATGATTGTGAGCCACCATGTGGTTGCTGGGATTTGAACTCAGGACCTTTGGAAGAGCAGTCAGTGCTCTTAACCTCTGAGCCATCTATCTCTTCAGTCCCTCTGTCTTCTTTTCTTGACTGAATTTTATCAATTTTATTGATCACTTTTAAGAACTAATTTTTTGTTTCATTGATTTTTCTCATTTTCAATTCCATTGATGTCTACTTTATTATATTATTTCCTTCCATTTGCTTTGGGCTTATTTTGCTCATTTGGCCCAGGCTTGCAAGATGGAAGCTGGAATCTTGCACAGTTGGTTTGAGGTGCTGTTTCTTTCTTTCTTTCTTTTCTGTTTGTTTTGTTTTGTTTTTTTGGATTTGGTTTTTTTTTTTTTTTCTTCGAGACAGGGTTTCTCTGTGTAGCCCTGGCTGTCCTGGAACTCACTCTGTAGACCAGGCTGGCCTCAAACTCAGAAATCCGCCTGCCTCTGCCTCCCAGAGTGCTGGGATTACAGGCGTGTGCCACCACCACCTGGCCTGTTTCTTTCTTTTTGAGACATATTCGTGGCTATGTAACTCTACCTAATCTGGAACTCACTATGTAGACCAGGCTGGTATTGAACTTGTAGCAATGTCTGGGATTACAGACATACATAACTAAGCCTGGCCCTTTCTTTTTCTCTTAGATATGTGTTTAGTAACTAGCTTTCCCTATGTCCTGAGTTTTTGATAATTGTATCTTTTTCACCCAGTTCAGTAGATTTCAATTTCCTGATGCTACTTTTTTGTTTTATTTTGGCTTTTAATTTTAAGTTGTAGAGAGAGGGCTCCTGGTAAAAGCACTTGTTGCTCTTCCAGAGAACCTGAGTACAGTTCCCACCATCCACATAGTGACTCACGAGCATTATAACTCCAGTTCCAAGGGACTCCAGTTCCAAGGGTCTGGCCGTCCCTCTTCTGACCACCACAGGCACTACATATGGCACACACACACACACACACACACACACACACACACATACACACACAGGCATGCATTCAGGCAAAATACTCATATACATAAAATATAAATTAATATTTAAACATTTTAGTTTTAGCCAGGCAGTGGTGGTACATGCCTTTAATCCCAGCACTTGGGAGGCAGAGGCAGGCAGATTTCTGAGTTTGAGGCCAACCTGATCTACAGAGTGAGTTCCAGGACAGCCAGGGCTACACAGAGAAACCCTGTCTCAAAAAAAAAACTAAAACAACAACAACAACAAAAACAAAAATTTAGTTTTAATTTGTTTGTTTGGGTGTTTTGTTTGAACAAACAGCCTGAGTTGTAGACCAGGCTGGCCTCAAACTCAGAAATCTGCCTGCCTCTGCCTCCCAAGTTCTGGGATCAAAGGTGTGTGCCTCCACTTCCAGTAGTTTTAATGTTTTTTTGTTTGTTTGTTTTTGTGTGTGTGTTTTTCGAAACAGGGTTTCTCTGTATAGCCCTGGCTGTCCTGGAACTCACTTTGTAGACCAGGCTGGCCTCAGACTCAGATATCTGCCTGCCTCTGCCTCCCAAGCGAGTACCAGGATTAAAGGTGTGAACCACCTCTACATACATGACTAACGTAATTTTTGCTGTATTAGGTTTTAATTTTGCCGTTTTACTTTTTTGTTCTCTCCCTCCCTTGTTTCACTTCTCTTTTCTCTCCTTCAAGTAGGGTATTTGTTTAGAATCCCATTTTGATTCATTTATAATGTTATTAGAATAGTATTTTTGTAATTTTTTTCAGTAATTTTCTGGGCATCATAATAAGCTTGAATATATTATATGTTCATATTGACATTTAGCATTATGAGTGAAGCACAGAAATGTTATTTCTTTTGTCCCTTACCTTATCCATTAAAACCTATGAATGGTTTAGTTTTGCTTTGAGACAGGATTTCTCTGTGTGACCCTGGCTGTCCTAGAACTGGATCTATAGACCATGCTGACTTGAACTCAGAGAACTCTACTTGTTTCTGCCTCCTGAGTGCTGGGATTAAAGACATTCACAATTGACACCATAGGTAAAGCCTATATATTTTTAAAAAAATTTCCCATGTGTACATTTAGTAACATATCAGACAGTGTTAATTTGTTGCTTCAACAATTCAGTTTAAGAAACACAGTGAGTGGCCTGGAGAGATGGCTCAGTGGTTAATAGCACTGATTGCTCTTCCAAAGGTCCTGAATTCAAATCCGAGCCACCACATGGTAGCTCACAGCCATCTGTAATAAGACGTAAAGAGTGGTTTATTCTGCAGAAATTACCAGCATGTAGGGGTCAACCATTCATCAATGGGGATAACTGGAGAGGTTGATAGGCCCCCTTTTATACAGGGCCAGGGGAATTTTCCAGAAAGATTAGGTAACCTCAAATATGATTGGTAGGGGCAAAGCAGTGACATTGGTACAGTTTTGTTTGGTTGCTGTCTTAGGGTTTGTATTCCTGCATAAACCTCATGACCAAGAAGCAAGTTGGGGAGGAAAGGGTTTATTCAGCTTACACTTCTACAGTGCTGTTCATCACCAAAGGAAGTCAGGACTGGAACTCAAGCAGGTCTGGAAGCAGGAGCTGATGCAGAGGCCTTGGAGGGATACTTCTTACTGGCTTGTTCCCCTTGTCTTGCTTAGCTTGCTTTCTTATAGAGCCCAGGACTACCAGCCAAGGGATGGCCCCATCCATAATGGGTCCTCTCCTCTTGATCACTAATTGAGAAAATGCCCCATAGCTGAGTCTCATGGTGGCATTTCCTTACCTGAAGCTCCTTTCTCTGTGATAACTCCAGCCTGGGTCAAGTTGACACACAAAACCAGTCCAGTCCAGTTGCTAAGTTAGTTTTATTGTGATTGGTGAGCCTTGAATTTCAGAAGCCAGCTCAGTTCTGGCCTTGCTATCTCCTCCAGCCAGGTGTCCCAGGAGCTGACTCAGCTCCAGACTCATCCTCCCTTAGTCAGGGTTGTCATTGACTAAAGGCCCTCTGTCAGGCCTTGTCAGTGGCTCCCCCCAAGGAGCCCACTATTCTTCCTGGGGAATTGAAAATTTTATTCCCAAGGTTTTTGGACCGCTTGAAGTATGTGTGCCGATATATGTGTGCCGACCTGTGCAAATGCATTTGTGCACATGCACAGAGACCAGAGAAGGGTATCAGTATTCTCTACCAATCTCTGTCTATTCCTCTGAGGCAGGGTTTTTCTGAGAACCTGGAGCTCCTGATTGTTTTGTTTTGATTTGATTTGATTTGATTTTCTGGGCTAGGCTGGAAGCCAGAAAGTCTCAACAATCTTCCCATCTGCCCTCAGAGCCATAGTTTTACAGGCGCTCTTAGGATGCAAGCTTGTCATGTGTAGGTGCTGAAATCTAGACTCTAGGCCTCCTGGTTATGAAGCAAGCACCCTAACTGCTAGGTCATCGCTCCCACTCATGTCTAGTGTAGCTCTGTTCATGGTGCACGGTTCTCATAATCTTCCCATTATTCCTCCATAATTAGAGATTCTTTTTATTTGTCCTCATTCAATCTGAAGGACTTTCATTAAGTAGAGGATTCCTGGTGCACTGTTCTTCTCTTTGAGAAGCAGTGTCCACATCTTCCGGTCTCAATGGCTTCTGCTCAGAAGTGCTGTCACTGAGACTATCTTTGCTGCAGGCAGGAGCAGTGTCACCTTCCCGAGTCCACTTTGCAGATGCTTGGTCTCCAGTTCAGAAGTTTATTTATGACACATACACAGGTTTCTTGGGGTTTGTTCTCTTTGGATCTCACTAAACTTGAGGGTACAAGTTCAAATCTCTGCTGGGTTTTATGAAATTTCTGCTATTGGATCTTCAAATATTTTCTCAGTTGCATGCTTCTTCTTGGTCTCCAGTGACACAAAGCCTGACAAAAACTAAATTTATTTTTAATTGGTCTATAAATCCCTAAAGTTATGTTCAGTTTTTCTGTCTATTTTCTATTGTGCAGTTGGACAATTTTTATGACCTTCCAACTCAGAATCTAGATTCATTCTAGGTTAATTTGCTTTTGAATCTATCCAGTAAGTCTTCAAAAATGCCAAATTTTGGCTTATTGTTCTCTGGATAAAGAATCTTTCCTGCGCTTTGCTATGTGTTCATTTAGCTCTGGATAATTGGTAATGACTGTTGGAAGTGTTTTTGTGATGGCTGCTCGACAGTCCCTGTCAGACAATTCCATGTCTGATTCCTTTGTGTGGTCACTGGTTGACATCTCCTCCCCGTTCAAACTGTGAGCTTTGATATGAGTCATCTTCTAACCACGATTGGACTGTTTGGATTAGTGTTATGAGACTGAGTCCTACGGCAGCCTTCCCTGTCACTTACCCAGGCAGCTGTCTTGTGTAGGTAAGGCTTCCTGTGCTGTTTGCCCCTCTGGGCTGTGCTTTCCACCCCCGTGTGACCTTCAGATCCCTTGCAATGCTTTTCTGGTCTGTTTTATGCAAGGGGTGTCACCGAGGCATCGAGTTAATTCTTGCTTGGGATAGAGGTACCTCTCTCTCTCTCTTTTTTTTTTTTTTTTTTTTTTTTTGTTGTTGTTGTTGGTGGTGGTGGTGGTTTTTTGAGACAGGGTTTCTCTGTGTAGTCCTGGCTGTCCTGGAATTCACTCTGTAGACCAGGCTGGCCTCGAAACTCAGAAATCCACCTGCCTCTGCCTCCCAAGTGCTGGGATTACAGGTGTGCGCCACCACGCCCAGGTGAGGCACCTCTCATGCCTCCCAGAGGTGCTGGATGGGAGGAGGAGAGACCAGCTAAGGAGGACTGGCTAGTCACAGGTTTCTTCCTTGTCTCTGATGAATCCACCCATAGAAGACACTCAAGCTTCTCCCTTTGCTGGGCAGGGCTCTAGGGAAAACACAGATGTACCTGGCACTAAGGCCACGGCTGGAGGTTCAGAAGGTACTGGGAATGGGCTCCTCCCTGAGGGGTGGGAGACTGCAAGCTGTGTTTCCTGGGCCCCTGGCCCGCCTGATTTCCCTCCTGTTGTGGAGACTTCTGTAATCATCTGTCCTGTCATTTAAAACTTGTATTTTGCTGGGAAGAGATTGGTCTACACCTTTAGGCTTGACTGGAAACCACTGGCTATTTAGTGCTTTGAGACAGGGTCTTGCCTTGTAGCCCTTCCTTTCAGTTTCTCAGGCACTGGTATTGTAGGTGGGTACACCATACCAGGCTCCAGGGGGCACTTTAGAGCAGTTTCATGTCCACCGGCAGTCACTCTCAATTTGCTTCTTCTAGAGTCCTCAGTAACTAAATCTGTTTTGTAGTCTTGTCTAGACTGGACATTTGCTCTAAGTGGAGACATGGTATGTGTCCTTTTGTGCCTGGCCTCTTTTGCTGAACTTATTTTCCAGATTTAACTATAACTATGTTATAACATCTCAGTAATACATCTTTTCTTTTTTTTTTTTTTTTGATTTGAGTGTTTTGAGACAGGGTTTCTCTGTATAGCCCTGGCTGTTCTGGAACTCACTCTGGCCTTGAACTCAGAAATCCCTGAGTGCTGGGATTACAGGTGTGTGCCACCACCGCCCGGCTTTTTTTTTTTTTTTGAATCTTTTTTTTTAATCTCAAATAATGTCCTATTTATATTTATCTGTTCACCAGTCACTTTCCCCTCTCGTACCTATTGTAAATAATATTGCTTTTAACTTTCATATGAGGGTTTTTTTGTTTTGTTTTGTTTTGAAGACAGGGTTTCTCTGTATAGCCCTGGCTGTTCTGGAACTCACTCTGGCCTTGAACTTAGAAATCACCTGCCTCTGCCTCCCTGAGTGCTGGGATTAAAGGTGTGTGCCACCACCACTCAATAATATTGCTTTTAATATTTCATACAAGACATGTACTTTCAGGCTGGAGAGATGACTCAGTGGTTACGAGCATGTACTGTTCTTGCAGAGGACCCCAGTTCAACTCCCTGCACCCACAACAGACAGATTAAAGCTGCTCGTAACTCCAGTATCCAAGGGATGCTGCTAACTTTGGGCACATATATAGACATACACACATGTACGTGTAAATAATAAAATATGTTTTAGAATTAAGACATGTATTTTCTTTCTTTTAAGCATGAACTTATAGTAGAGTCGTAGTGACAGAGTTAACTCTATGCCTAGCATTTTGAGTCCAAAGAAGTCACACATGAGCGCCTCAGTGTTGACTCCATCCCTGTCAATCCTTCCCCTCCAACTTTTGCATTCTAGCTACTTTGGTGGATGTGCATTTCCAAGTCCTCAATGGCTGGGGATATGAAGTGTCTCCCTGTGCTCGCTGGTATGTCTTCTTTGCAGAAGGGTTTGCGCGTCTTAGGCGAGCATTTGAATGTTTTTGTTTGGTTGTTTTGAGTTGAAGGACATGAGAACCACGCCATTCTCAGTTTGGGAGCGATGCAATCAACGGAGGTTCTGCATAGAGAAGTAGGGAGGTACAAGGTAGATCTGAATGATGAGTCAGATGCGGGTCATCCAGGTGAGGGGCGCACGTCTGGTTCTGGGGACTGTGAAGAGGAACACACAGACTTTGCTGATGGGATGTTTTGTTTTTGAGACAGCATCCCTCTTATAGTCTTTTTTTTTTTTTTGGTTTGGTTTTTTTGAGACAGGGTTTCTCTGTGTAGCCCTGGCTGTCCTGGAACTCACTCTGTAGACCAGGTTGGCCTCGAGTTCAGAAATCCACCTGTCTCTGCCTCCCAGAGTGCTGGGATTACAGGCATGCGCCACCACTGCCCGGTTCCCTCTTATAGTCTTGAATGTCCTGAAACTCCTTTTGTAAACCAGGTTGGCCTTGAATTCAGAGATCTGACTGCTTCTGTCTCCCAAGTGCTGGGATTAAGGGCGTATACTATCACCATGTGGTGATTTTTTTTAGATAGAGTCTCATTTTGTGCCTCTGACTATCTTCTACCTCACTCTGTAGACCAGGGAGGAACTCAGAGAGGTCTGCCTTTCTCCATATCTCGAATGCTAGCATTAAAGGCATGTACCACCATGCGTAACTCCTGAAGAGTCTTTCGGATCGTGATGGATCTTAGCAGTCGAGGTGTTTATCATTCAGAAATACAAAGGTCCCAGTCACTGAGACTGTCTTCATTTCACTCAGCTTCTGAAACACAGAGTGGGCATCTTCATTAAAGGAAATTTGTTGTCCCACCCTCGGGAGGCCAAAAGTCTGAAAGGAGTGTCTATGGGGCCACACCCTTCCTGTGTCTTCCAGCTCCTGGTGGCTGTCAATCCTTCAGCATTCTTGGCTTTGTGGAACATCACTGCAGTCTTTGTCCCACCGTGCCTGTGTCTAAATTTCTCCTTTCCCACAGGATATTAGGCACAGGAGTGGGGCCTGGGTTAATGAGATGACCTTGAATACACATGTGAAAACTCTGTTTCCAAACCAGGTCATGGTTCAATACTTTGAGGACTTGTTTTAATCAATTAAAACAGCTTTCTATGAGACACTTCTTCCTACAGTGGAGGGAGACAATAGAGTAATTTGGGGACGAAGGCTGAAGCAAGCCAAGACTCAGAGGGGTTATAATGTCTGAGAGGCCCATTGGGCTTCTTAGAGAAGAATGCTTTTCAAAAACGTACAAATATGACTCATACAACTCTAAAGCAGTGTCAGATATTTGTTTAATCACCAGTGAGCAAATCCAGCGCATGATGGTAAAACCAGCCCGTAAGACTGATGGGCGGCGCTGACCACCAGCCTGTGAGACTGAGGGGTGTTGCTGACCATGACTGACACAGAGCTTGTTTGAGTAGGCCTGATAACCTCGAGTATGAAATAAAACTGTTAAAGCTCTTCAGGACCACCAGATTGCCATCTTTCTATCATCTTTCCCCCTAGGCAAAAAAAAAAAAATCATTTTCCACGTTTCATTATTGAATTTATTTGCACCCAGACAAGAATCATTTAACTTAGCCATCTATTTTCTGCAAGTTAAAAACCTACCTTTCCTGACTTGTAAAAAGACCATAATTAATGGTCCAGCAAGATGTGTAAGTTAGGAGTCAGAAAACTCCCTTGGCAAATCTGCTGGACAACACTGGGCCTGCTGCTGAAAAGACACATGCCACTTGCTTGCCTAATTGTGAATTCTAGAAAAGCTTTATTAGTTCCTACTTGTGATAATAATCTTCAAGGGTTATTGTTGTCCCGGGAAAGTCAGCTTCCTTGTATGCTGACCTGATTCATGCACACCACATGGCCCCGTAAGAAGAGGTGGCAATTAACGTGACGAACCTCCTTGTTAAGTGGTACATCTAAGCCATGAATTACACAAGACCCAGGCCGGAATATCAGCCCTGTCTGAAGATGTCATCATGAGGAATGTAGGACTGAGCCGCAATTATGCCCGAGGTACATTCTCATTTGCCTTTCTAGCCCTTGATTAGGAAACTGAGCCAAACTAATCTTCAAGTTTGCTCATCGCCTCTGTGCATGTAGGTGAGTTTTCATCCTCTCCATAGCCTCAGTGGCTACTACGGTTCCTGGCTTTCCAGACCATGTCTTTCTTCGTGTAGGGCTGGGCCTTTGTATGCCAGAGTACAGGTGCCTAGTCAGCGTGGGTCTGAGGGTGGTGTGGAGCAACACCTGGACTCCAAACTTTGTTCCTTTACGGTGGCATGCCATGTGACCCAGGAGAAAGTTAAGACCTTAAAGGTCTTAATGTAAGGTATTGGTTACATACAGAATTTGATTTCCCAGTGAAGAGGACAACTGATTTCTATTATAATTGTGTAAATCATTCAATTTTTGTTAAGAAGAAAGGTTATTTATGCTGGTCAGAGGTGGCACATGCCTTTCATCCCAGCACTTGGGAAGCAGAGGGAGGCAGAGGGAGGCAGATTTCTGAGTTTGAGGCCAGCCTAGTCTACAGAGTGAGTTCCAGGACAACCAGGACTACACAGAGAAACCCTGTCTTAAAAGAAGAATAAGAATAAGAATAAGTAGTAGTAGTAGAAGAAGAAATAGAGCCGGGCGGTGGTGCCGCACACCTGTAATCCCAGCACTCTGGGAGGCAGAGGCAGGCAGATTTCTGAGTTCGAGGCCAGTCTGGTCTACAGAGTGAGTTCCAGGACTGCCAGGGCTACACAGAGAAACCCTGTCTCAGGGGGAAAAAAAAAATAAGAAAGAAGAAAGGTTATAAGCCAGACATGGTGGCAAATACCCATGATCTCAGCGCTTTGAGAGCAGAGGCAGGATGGCTAAGTCAAAAGCTAGTTTAGGCTACACATAGTGAGTCCTAGACTCACTTGGGCAGCCTGATTCTACCAAAAAACAAACAAAAGAGTAAGCATCCGGGGGTTGGAGAAATGGCTCAGCAGTTAAGAGCACCGACTGCTCTTCCAAAGGTCATGAGTTCAAATCCCAGCAACCACATGGTGGCTCACAACCATCTGTAACAAGATCTGACCTCTCTTCTGGAGTATCTGAAGGCAGCTACAATGTACTCACATATAATAAATAAAATAAATAAGTCTTTAAAAAAAGGGTAAGTAGGGCCAGGCGGTGGTGGCACATGCCTGTAATCCTAGCACTCTGGGAGGCAGAGGCAGGCGGATTTCTGAGTTTGAGGCCAGCCTGGTCTACAGAGTGAGTTCCAGGACAGCCAGGGCTACACAGAGAAACCCTGTTTCGAGAAAAAAAAAAAAAACCAAATAAAAAAACAAACAAACAAAAAAGGGTAAGCATCCATGGCGGCCAGTATTATTAACTTTACAGGGTCTATCATCGATCACCTAGGAGACAAGCCTCTGGGACTGCTTGTAAGTAAAAGTCTAGATCAGGGTAAGTGGGAAGACCCACCCCCAAGTGTAGGTGGCATTGGTCCATTGGCAGGGGGCACCGGAATAAAAATGTCTTAACTTCTAGACTGTGGGTGCAGTATGACCAGCTTCCCTCCCATGATGCCCTGCACCTTTAAACAGTGAGCCCAAGTAAGCTCTTGCATCCTTAAGATGCTTTTGTTATTTTGTCGCAGCAGCAAGAAAGGAAACCAATGCAACACTGTAACAAACATCTGATGGAAAAATACCCCAGACTCGAATGAAAAGTACTAACTCTACTCTGCTTGAGGCATTTCTTTTGTTCAGCGGGAACACAGTTAAAGGAAGGTTTTATTTGTGCCAGAAAACAGAACTTTGAAAAACTCACTAATGCCCTGTTCCTTGCTCTTTGTAATGTCTCCTAGCAGGAGACAGCATTCTGGGGAGCTGCGATACCTCCAAAGCCAGGCTTCTGAATGGTGCATACATGGAGGTAGGCCAGGTTTCTCTCTGATGGAGGCCAGAGATGGCCACAGAAGGGACTGAGATAGGTGATGCACGGACGTTTCTCACAGTTAAGCTATAGAAGGGAGGACGGATGGAATGACCCATCTGCTAGAGTAGAATGGGAGGTTAACCCAGTTGCTAGCACACACATCCCACAACACAGAACCTGTTATCCCAGCTCCAGGCTAGCCAGAGCCCTTTCCTGGCATCTGTGGGCACTGGGCTCAAATGGACAAACCCACACGTATACACAGAATTTAATCAATTAAAACGTCATTAGTTATTGTAAAAAATAAAGTTAAAAGAATTTTAAAAAACAGCCGGGCAGTGGTGGTGCATGCCTTTAATCCCAGCACCTGGGAGGCAGAAGCAGGTGGATTCGAGGCCAGGCTGGTCTACAGAGTGAGCTCCAGGACAGCCAGGGCTATACAGAGAAACCCTGTCTCGAAAAAACCAAAAACAAACAAACAAACAAACAAACAAAAAACCTCAGGACTCTGGAGGCAAAGGCAGGTAAAGTTCTTGAATTCAAGGCCAGTCTGCTCTACAGAGGAAGTTCAGACATATACAGAGAAGTCTTGTATTAAAAAACAAAACAACAACAAAAAGACTTATTTTCCAGCCCATAGTTTGGCTACAAAGGGAACATTGGCCAGCAAAAAGCTCCTGGGGCTCCTGCCCCAACCTGGGAGGCGTGACTGGGCAAGTCGGCCTTGTCCCAGGAACTGTTTGGTGCCATGTCCTGAGCAGTGAGCCTGCCCTGCCTGCCTGTGGAGGGAAGGCTCTGCTCTTGAGTGAAAAGCTCCTTTGTTTACCTGAGGGGTCCACTCTAATGTCCCAGGTACATGACTAGTGGTTCTTTTCATTACCATGACACCGGTCACAAGCCTTCCAAGGCAACCAAAGAACCACCTAGTCAAACCCCCATTTCAAAATATTTAGAGATTAATCTCATAACGAAAATCCTCTAGAAACCACTAACTTTTAAACTAAAGACTAGAGTAGTGGTAACAAGCTGGAGAGTAAGACCAGTGTCTCTGAGCACTGACCCACAGGGCCCTGATCTCAAAACCAGCAAGCCTTTACAGCAGAGGTTTTCTTGACCTGTGGGTCACGACCCCTTTGGTGGTCCTGGATATTGGATATCTACATTCATAACAGTAGTGAAATTATAGTTATGGCTGGGGGGGGGGCTCACCACAACATTGATTAGCAGCAGTGGGAAGGTTGAGAACCACTGCTCTATAGTGTCACCAGGTCCTAGGCAGACATCAGTGCTTAATTACCTCTACTGGTACAATGGTAGAAGAGGGCCTAAGTCATGTGTCTCCATAGGAGACAGATCTCTGTCTACCTAGTGAGTTCCAGATAGCCAGAATGAATGTAGTGAGAGTCTGTCTCTAAACAACCACAAAATCAAAAACCAATCAACCAACTAAAGCAAAAGAAAGAAAGAAAGAAAGAAAGAAACAAACAAACAAAGGAAGGAAGGCCTGAGTTGGGGCATATCCCCAGACCTGGCTGTCCCATAGTTTCTAGTCACTAGTCATACTCAATTCCTTTCCATACCCTCCCCTACCCAACCACTGACTTCACCTTGTGCCCTTTTTAGTACCTTTCTAGTGCCACCTTAGGGTTCCCCAGTCCTAGCCATTTATTCCTCAGAGGGATCCACCGCTGTTTGGTGATCCCCCCCATCACCAGTCATGGCCCTCATTTCCATTCCCTCTAACTCATC
Organism: Apodemus sylvaticus; assembly: GCF_947179515.1. Taxonomy (NCBI): domain Eukaryota; kingdom Metazoa; phylum Chordata; class Mammalia; order Rodentia; family Muridae; genus Apodemus; species Apodemus sylvaticus. Next base: position 57,365,922 of record NC_067488.1, on the reverse strand, counting down.
CTTCGTGTTAACCACCCTGGTCACCCGACACTATCTGAACCCCACTTATCCCCCTTAGGATGCAGCTCTTGATTTTCTCAAGAACCACAAGTAACTCCACCTGGCTCTTCAGGGTCAGGATTCTTGCTCTACTCAGTGCCACTGACCCCATAGTAAACATCATCTGGATACCCTGCTCTTATAGTAGTCCTTCACTCCTCTGGAGCCCTAGCCTGTCTCCCCCAGAACTCTCCTCCTAGTCACCCCACTCTTGCAGCACTCCTTTCCCCCCGCCCCGCTCCGGATCCCCACCCTAACTCCCCTAGAGCCACCCTTCCTGGTCACCCCACTCTCTCCTTCGCGTCCCGCCCCGCCCCGCCCCCTTATCCCGGCTTGGCGCGGCGCGCGTCATGGCGGCGGCGGGCGGGGCGCGTCTCGCACGCAGCGCGCCGGGCGGAGCGCTCGCCGCATTGTTTGCTTCGCTGGGGAGCGAGCAGCGCCTCGGCAGGCGTCCGAGCAGCTCCGCGTCCGCGTCCTCCGCCCGGCCGGGCCCCGAGCCGGCCTCAGCCGGCCGTGCCGGCGCCGCCGACCCCGCCCGAGCCGCGGCGCCCTGCGGGCCCGGAGCCGCTGGCCGAGCGCGCCCCGGAGCCCGGCGGGGCACGGCTGCGCGGCCGTTGGCGGAGGAGCCGCGGCGCCATTAGCGCCGCCTCGGCCGCGCCGGCCCCCGCGCCCGCCCGCCCGCCGGGCTCCCGCGGCCGCGGCGCCCCGAAGGTGAGTGTCTGACGGTCGCCGTTCGCCTCCCGCCTCGCCGGCCGGGGCGGAGGTGCAGGCGCCATGTTTGGAGGCGGCAGCGGCGGCTCCGCATTGTCCGCGGGCGGGGAGGCCGGAGAGTCGGGGCGGCGAGGCCCGGAGGCCGTGAGGCCTGGCGGGCGCGGGAGCTGGAGGAACTGAGAAGGCCGGGCGGACGTGTGCCGCCTTGATCCGGCGCGGCCGGGGACGCCGAGATTGGTGCCGCCGGCTAGCCCAAGAGGCCAGGTCCGGGAGGCGAGATCGCTGAGGCGGAGGCCGCAGCCGGGTGGGGGCGGAGAGGGACACGGAGGCCGCGGCAGGGTCGGGGAGACAGAGGAGTAGAAGGAGGCCGTCGCGGCGCGGGAGGCGCGGCCAAGAGAATGGAGCGGGCGGCAGGGCTCAGGAGGCGGGGAAGCCGCGGGGCCGGGCGGGCTCTGGGCGGCCCGGCTGTCTGTGCGGCTGGGACAACTGCGGGGCCCGGCGTCGGACAGCGGAGGAGGCGGAAGGCCTGGGGTCTCGTGGCGTCTGCCCACGTCCTCGCCCGTAGCCTTGGCGGTGCGGAGCGGGTCGCATTATGTAACAGATAGGTCCGATCTATTTTGCCAAGACAGGAAACTCCCTTGAAGAGGGACGGTCTCGGAAGATTTCCTAAGGCGAGCGGGGCCTGGGATCTCCGGAGCAAGCCCACAGCTCCGCCAAACTCGGTGGATGTGTGCAGGAAACGCCGAGAAACGAAAGCGCGTGCGCGGCTTTCTTGGACCTTTAGGAGAGAAGCAACTTTGCTGTGCTTAATTTGCAGAAAACACTGCACCTCCTCGAGCACTGCAGTTGTGACACACTTACACACACCTAGGAAACCGCCCCCCTTAGTGGAGGACATTCACTTCACCCAGCTGCGACTGTATTTAATAGAGTATCTGTTATCTGGTAACACATAGTTACAGAATTTCGGGATTACTTAGTTACTGTTTTATCACTTGTTGGGTCTAGCCCTGTCCTGAGTCTGTGTGTACTCCCCGGACGGTCACCTTAGAGTAAGGTGTGTCTCTTTCCGGTGTGCTTTTACAGTGAGGGGTAGAAACTTGAAGAGTTTAAATGGCTTGTCTACAAACCAGGCAGGAAATGAACTGAACTGATTTGGAGCATGGAGTCTTTCCCTCTTTTTGCCAGCGAAGCTTTTTAGGATGCGTTTGTTTAGCACAGTTATTTCTGGAGAAGCATGCTTACTGCCTTTGCGATCCCTCCATGGGAGTGCTTGTTGCTGCATAGAGCCAGAGGGTCAAAGTGCTGGGTATGTGAAAATGAGGAAGCAGATGAGATTCTTGGTCACTGTGCTGGGCAGTGCTGCCAGTGCCCTCTTTCCCTTGGTCACAATTACATTTTCAAATTACAGCGTAGCTGTGGCCATTAAGTATTAGGTTCAGTTCTTGTAGAAAAGTGGTTTTAAAGACCTTCAGTGCTTACTAGAAGAATGTGGGATTTGACAGTCTGGTTACAGTACTTTACTGTAGAGGGGAAAATTACATGTTTGTCTTTAATCGGGGAGCTGTTGCTTCTACCTGCCTCATTAGTGAATTGGGAAGCATCCGGGGTGCAGTGTGATTCTCTTTCTGTGCAGAATATGGTGCTGAGCCCTGGATTTGCACCTGTCTCACCTCAGGGATGCTGCTAGAGTCCTAGGGCTGGCCAGGGTTGCTTTGACAGTTCCCTGAGAATCCACTGTTGAGGAGGCACCAGGAAGTGCCTCAGTTGCAGGTGCACTGGGGTCTGGCTGAGTGCAGTGTCTTCATGTTCTTGTTTGTAGAGAGATGGTGTCAATAGAATGTGGGTGCTGCATCCTGTGAGGTCTGTCGTTAAAAATGCATTGCAGAGATTTACTTGTGTGAAGTCTGCTCTTTGGCGGGCTTTTCCCAAAGCCTAGTAAGATGACTATTGAGTTGTGAGTTCAGGCTTCCTCGAGAACCCTGCCTCTGGGCTAGCCTGACATTTCAACTTCATTTATTTGGGAGTCAGTCTTACTCTTCTTCTTGTCAGTAGAGTGGGCTTGTTCAGCCGGAGGTGGTCCTGGTCCTGCATACTCATCGTGCTTGACTAGTGGTCCAGAGTGCGCATGTCTGCTCATAAGGTCCACAGACACCAAGTCATATCAGGGAAAACTAAAAAGTCGAGGAGTCCACTACAAGGAGTGGGAATATATAGGCTGTTAGCTCTCTCTGGTTTTTGTCCATTCTGGAAATGAGCAAATCTCTGCATTGAAGTGTTCAGGCATGTGAACCAGAGATGGGGGAAGGTGTGCTCCGCAGGCTGTGGTTTGAGGGGACCCATCTTTTCTTTGGAGCAAGAGCTGAGCTTTTTCAAGTGTATCAGGCAGAGAGCAGAGATGCCACTTGATATCTTCTTGCCCACTGCTAGGTTTACTGGAAGAGTATGTGGCTGAGCATGTAGCCGGGTCCTGGCCTGAGAGGAACCAAGGGAAAGGCTGATGCCTGCTGCCTAGGCGGGTTGCAGGGTGCTCACGGCCGAGGCAGCCTGAAAGCTACGTCGGACTCTTGGCAAAGATACCCCATAGACCTTCTCAGCATTCCCTTAAGTCCTGTGTAGGATGTGTTTGTGGAAAGAATGGACTACTTTATGCTGTTGAGTTGTGGAAGCTTCTGGTCCCAGCAGGAAAGTTCACAGGAGCACTCTGCTGGGCAGTAGTGAGAAAGAAAGGAGACCTAAGGATTGCTAAGAGTAGGTGGCCACAGCCTGGTAGGTGGCTGCTTTGTGGCCACAGGTCCTAGTCTCTGTGTTGTGAAGTCTGTCAGAAAAACAGTCCATACTTGTGGGCCAGAGGCCTCTTGACTCTGCAGACTGTTACTCTTGGTTTGGTCTAAAGAGGTGACTTGTGGGTAGAATGCACCTGTGCCCTAGCTATTCAGCAGGAACCCTGAGGGCCGCAGCTTCCCGCTGTCTCCTCGCCTATCAGTACCTTTACCTGGGTGTGGTGAGGGAGAGGCCTGCTGAAATGTGAGACATTGTTTGGAAGTCTTCAGAGTCTTTAGAGTCTGAGCTTTGTGGGGTGGCTTGTTAGTGCTACCCAAGCATAGTTTGTGGTTTTCTGAAGCCTTCTGTCATCCCCCATGGAGTTAACTTTTCCTTTGACTTTATTTTAGGTAATCATTGCCAAATGAGGAGGAAAGGACGATGCCATCGAGGTTCTGCAGCAAGGCATCCTTCTTCCCCAGGCAGTATTAAACACTCCCCAACTCGAGAAACTCTGACGTACGCACAAGCTCAAAGGATGGTGGAGATAGAGATCGAAGGGCGCTTGCATCGGATCAGTATTTTCGATCCCTTGGAGATCATACTAGAAGATGACCTCACTGCTCAAGAAATGAGCGAATGCAACAGTAATAAGGAGAACAGTGAGAGGCCGCCTGTTTGCTTAAGAACTAAGCGTCACAAAAACAACAGAGTCAAAAAGAAAAATGAAGTCCTGCCCAGCACCCATGGCACACCGGCTTCAGCCAGCGCCCTTCCCGAGCCCAAGGTGCGGATTGTGGAGTATAGTCCTCCCTCTGCGCCCAGGAGGCCCCCTGTGTACTACAAGTTCATCGAGAAGTCGGCCGAGGAGCTGGACAACGAGGTAGAGTACGACATGGACGAGGAAGATTATGCCTGGCTGGAGCTCATCAATGAGAAGCGGAAGGGTGACTGTGTCTCTGCTGTGTCACAGAATATGTTTGAGTTCCTGATGGATCGCTTCGAGAAGGAGTCCTACTGTGAGAACCAGAAGCAGGGCGAGCAGCAGTCCCTGATAGACGAGGATGCTGTTTGCTGCATCTGTATGGATGGGGAGTGCCAGAACAGCAATGTCATACTCTTTTGTGACATGTGCAACCTGGCCGTGCACCAGGAGTGCTATGGGGTGCCCTACATCCCCGAGGGTCAGTGGCTTTGCCGCCACTGCTTGCAGTCTCGGGCCCGCCCTGCGGATTGCGTGCTGTGCCCTAATAAGGGTGGTGCCTTCAAAAAGACAGACGATGACCGCTGGGGCCACGTGGTATGTGCCCTGTGGATCCCAGAGGTTGGCTTTGCCAACACGGTGTTCATTGAGCCCATCGATGGTGTGAGGAACATACCTCCCGCACGGTGGAGACTGACGTGCTACCTCTGTAAGCAGAAAGGCGTGGGCGCCTGCATTCAGTGCCACAAAGCAAACTGCTACACAGCATTCCATGTGACCTGTGCCCAGAAGGCTGGCCTGTACATGAAGATGGAGCCTGTGAAGGAGCTGACTGGGGGTGGCACCACGTTCTCAGTCAGAAAGACTGCTTACTGTGATGTCCACACACCTCCAGGCTGTACCCGGAGGCCTCTGAACATTTATGGAGATGTTGAAATGAAAAATGGTGTGTGTCGAAAAGAAAGCTCAGTCAAAACGGTCAGGTCTACATCCAAGGTCAGGAAAAAAGCAAAAAAGGCTAAGAAAACCCTGGCTGAGCCCTGCACAGTCCTGCCGACTGTGTGTGCGCCATATATTCCCCCTCAGAGGTAAGTGCATCTGCGCTTTGGCTCAGATGGGCCTGGAGGGAAGGACTTGATGGAGGACACAGGTCGGGCCTGCAGGAGGCCTGCCACATCTTTGTCCCACCTCCTGAGTCTGTGTCCTAAGCTGTAGCCATTCGTTCACTACTGTCCAGTGGGGCGTAAGCGTAAGAGAAGTTACAGATTGGGATAATTTACAGTTCTGTCACCCGTTGGCCTTGAATGTAAGGTAGGTCCTCTCATGAGAGCCACAGCCCCACTAGCACCCATTCAGTCCTGGGTTTCTGGACTCCATAGAATCCTAAGTTTTGTGTCTATCTACAGTGCTGTTAAACACCCTTATTACCAGATTCTAGGACGTTGTAGAAAAGCATTTGTCTGGGAAAGTAAACCACCATCCTCAGTAAGGTGACCATTGAGGTGAGGCTGGAAGGAGAGCTACTGTCAGCAGGCAGATGGCTGTCTGTCTTCTGCTCATCTTGAACTCAGGGACCTCTGCCTGTCTCCCAAATGCTCCGACCATACTTCTTTTGCTGCCTATGCCTTCTAGAGTGCATCTGCTGCTTGACCTGCAGAAGGGCTGTTGTGCTAAGGCCCTCGTTGTGTATGTGTTCCTGGTGCGAGCGAGGACTTATTCTCTGTGTACAGTAGGGCCTGCCTCAGCCTCTTCAGTCTGCACTGGGCCGCCCTCTCTGAACTTACTCCCTGGCATGCTGTTTTTATTCATTATTTCAAAATGTGGTCCTTTTCATGTCATAGCCTATGGATGCCACGTGAACCCACTCTTTTTGCATCCATTTGAACCCTTTCTTGAGCCTTTTTTATTTAAAGATTTTATTTTATTTATATGAGTACACTGTAGCTGTCTTCAGACACACTACAAGAGGGCATCAGACCTCATTATAGATGGTTGTGAGCCACCGTGTTGTTGCTGGCATTTGAACTCAGGACCTCTGGAAGAGCAGTCAGTTCTCTTAACTGCTGAGCCATCTCTCCAGCCCCCGTTTTTTGAGCCTTAAGGAAATGATTTTCTGTGAAGGGGGTGTGGGCTTGTAGTCTGGTCAGGTTTGTAAAGTCCCAAGATTATGCAGTTCATGTAAAGCAGACAGCTTCCCTAAAGCTAAAGCAACTTCCATGGGTATTGTCGCAAACAGGGACTGCTCTGGAAAACCACTCACGCTTCAGCAAACAGGTGCACAGTAGATTTCAGAGGGTTTTTTTGGTGGTGGAGGCAGGTGTTGAGATCAGGTCTCTTTGTATCCTTGGCTGTTCTAGAATGCTTATAGATAGACCAGGCTGGCCTGGAACTCCCACCCTCCTGCCTCCTGAGTGTGCTAGTATTTAAAGACATGATTTTGGTTTTGTTTTGTTTTGTTTTGTTTTGTTTTTTTGTTTTTGCTTTTTGTTTTTGTTTGTTTTTTGTTTTTCAAAGAAGCTGTCTTTAACATAGTGAACACTATGTTTTTGTGTTACTTTCTTATGAATGTCTGGTTTGAAGAACTTAATCATTCTTTCTAGTATGTCGTGATTGTACTATGGAGTTGGGCATTGCTGTGCAACAGTGGCTTACTGGCTGAGCTCAGAGCACAGACTGAGAAGAGCTAGCAACTGCCTTAGTATTAGAGTTTAAAGTGGGTAAATGCTGTTTGTGTTTATAGACCTACTTCTTAGAGTCAGTGACTCAAAAACAGATATCACAACCCCTTGTTCAGAGAAGAGTCCTGTTAAACCAGCATGCCCCTAAAATTTTCAGCCTGACTAAAAGATGGCATCTCTGGGATTTCTATGCCTATAGAGGTAGAAAGGATAGGGTTATATGAAGAGCTTCTGCTCGTGAGAGTTTAGTTTTACCAAAACTGAAGTGAAACAGCCGTCTATTGCTTTCTCTGGCAGTGCCAAATCTTCTGTGTTGAGGTGATGGGTGCAATCCTGCACCCTGTCCTGTGGTTCCTGATGTTCAGGTTTTGGAACAAGAAAGCTGCCAGATGGGCGGGACTGTTGGAGGAGGAGCTGCAGTGAGAACAAAGACTCTCTGGGCTTCCAAGCCATCTAGGAAAGAACTTGAAGCTTTAAAAACTCTCCCAGGGTCTGTTGTAGAATTCGGCAGATAAGAGGTGCACAGTGGCCCGTGTTTTCTTCCCCCTGAGACAAGGTCTTGTCCCCAGGCCAAGACTACCTGGGTAGTCTTGCTTCAGCCTGTCCAGTGCTCACTGCCTTGTCCTGGCTTGCCTTACTTGGTTTTGTCCCGTTCTGTTTTGTTTTGTGACAGGATCTCACTCTATAGCCCATGCAGGTTTCAAACTCCCAGCCTCGGCCTCTTGAGTGATGGCATTGCAGGTGGAAGCCACCTTGCATACCTAGCTGCTGCTGCTGCTGCTCCTTCAGGATTGAGCCCTTTTGTACTTGTAAGGGGTTGCCTGTATGTATAGATAGATGTGCACCATGTGTATGACTGGTTCTCTCCAGTCAGGACTTTGGTTCTCCTACAACTAGAGTTATGGATTTTTGTGAGTCACCAGTGAGGGGGAATTGAATCTGGTTGGACAGGTCCGGGGCACCAGCTGTAACCAGTATACTGAGTGCAGGCAGTGCTGGCCCACCTGCCTTACACCTTTAATCCCAGCCATTGGGAAGCAGAGGCAGGAGGATTTCTGTTCTGAGTAAAGTTCAGGGCCATCCTGGCCTCTGTGGTGAACTCCAGGAGCTATATAAAGAGACTGTCTCCAAAAGAAAAAAGACAAGTTTAAATTTGGGGACGGTTGAAGAAGGAAGGTCTAAAGACAATTTTTGTGGTTATTTTGTTTTTTTGCAGCAGGGTTTTCCTGTATGATCCTGGCTGTCCTAGAACTCACTCAGGAGACCAGTCTGGCCTTGAACTTGATATCTACCTGTTGCCCCCCAAAGGTGTGCACCACTAATACCCTGCCTATTTTTTTTTTTGTCTAAGAAAAACATTTTGATGTGTTTTTCTATGCTCTTCTACGGAATTTGCTGTTACCCTGCTCATCCACCTCATTCTACCTAACGGAGGAGGAAAGAGAAGGATCAGGTGAAGGGTAAGCTTCGGACTTCCCTCCCCGGAGTATCAAGCCTGGTAACTTTCCTGCTCTGCCCATATGGAGCCGTCGTATTTTTTATCCCCAGAACAGTGGCTGCTGGTTAGTGCATAGCCGTGTCTGCCCAGATCTGGACTTGACTCAGAGAGCCTCTATTAGGTAGATGAGGTCTTGCTTGTGCACATAGTATTCTGGCTTGGGTTTTGTACCCACCCCTCCTCCATGCTTCTGGTCGGTAACTGGATAGCCAGTTTTGGTTTGACTTGCCAGCTTTTTTTCTCTCTTTTTTTGTTAATGGCACAGCTGTTGTTTGTTTGTTTGTTTATTTATTTTGAGTTTTAGAGAAAGGTTTTTTTCTCTGTGTGGTCCTGACTCTACTAAAACTTGTTGTGTAGATCCTGCTGGCCTCCAACTCAAAGATCTGTCTTTCCCTCCCAAGTGTTGGGATTAAAGGTGTACCAACACAAATGACTTTACTTCCTCCTCCCTCCCCCTTCTCCCCAAGTCTGGCTGTCTGTCTGTCTGTCTGTCTAAATTTTTGAGACCGGATCTCACTTTGAAACCTTGGCTGATCTGGAACTTGCAATGTAGACTAGGCTATCCTCAGACTCTGCCCACGTGCCTCTGCTCTGGGATTAAAGGTGTGTCAGCAGCATGCCTGGCTTAGTTACCAGTTTTGAAAAATGGTACATGCAAAAATATTACTTCTAGTTTGAATTTTGCTGTTTCTAGGCTAGTACATATCACACTCGCTGGGATCTGGACATTGCACTGCTGTGAGCCACAGCTTCAGTGAGCTGCACAAAGAGGATGGCTGAGCACTTGGTAGGGAGCTGTGCTGTTGGGTAGCACAGCTGTAAGAAATGAACCTTTGACTTCTTGTGTGATGTGATCAGCATGTAGCCTCTGCCTGTCAAAGAGCATCCGTATTCGGTAAACATATCCATCTGCCACAGTTGGCTGTATCCCTTCCGGGCGGAAGCCCTGCCCTGCATGTCCTGGGAGCAGTGATGGAGGGCTCACCGCTGTGCCAGGGCCTTGGAAAGCAGGCAGGTGCATCTGCAGTAGTGATGCTGGGGAGAAGCATTTACACAACCAAGTGAAAGGACAAAAGGACACGCTGGTGTGGACGGCAGAGCCCACCTGGCAAGTGGAAAGCGAGGACCTCAGTCTGGGGGACAGACAGGTCTGCCCCGCCTACTCATTGCAGCAGCGTGCCCTTAGAAAGCTGGGTCAGCTATGGAGCTGACATCACTGTATTCTTACCCTTCCCACCGGCTCGATACCTTCCCCCCATGGGCCTGGGTCTGTTGTCCCTGGGCACTCAGCAGAGAGGGCATCTCCAGTCTGGCTGATTTCCTCCTATCCTCCCTTCTTATCCTAGTTACTTTGGCATAGGCAGAAGTAGATCCTTTGACATTCATTGCTAGGGGCAGGCTGTTCCTCTGGCCTTACGACTGCTGCTGTGAGTCAGTCACTTGAAGCTAACAGTTTGACAGACTTGGTGCCTGCGCTGCCCAGAGTTCCTTCCTGTGGGATCCTGAGGTCAGCCAGACTCTCAAGTGTGGCTGTTCTAATTTTTTTAGTGATAAATTTTCAAAATGTAAAAATAAAGGGAACAAAGACCACATTAGGAAAAAGGACGGCATTAGATCACCCAGTTACTTGTTGCTAGTAAACCATTATACATAAATGTGGGAGAGGCCTTACATGGCTGTGTGCCCTCGGGCATAGGTTCTAAGTTATCCTTTGCAGTGGGGAAGGACACCTGCGTGTGTCCTGTCCTGTATGTGCTCACCTTCTAGAGGTAATCTTGATGCCTGGTTGATTGTTGCTCCATACCCTGTGTCTCTAGCTTCATGCCCCTAACCCAGCCCACTTTCCACACGACCCTGTGAGTCAAAGAAAGACCATTTGGATACCTGCTTTGTTCTGAAGTGCCAGAGCATTGGGCCAGATGGAAGGTAAGGGGCAGGAGGGCCTGGAGGTAGGCAGACCAGTCATTGGCAGGACCCAGGGCTGGGGTGTCATCTCTACTGACACCATTTCAGCTGCTGCTCTAACTGCTCTTCAGCTTCCTGGGTTTGGATGGTTTCTCTGCTTGTTTGGTGTTTCCTTCAGGCTGACTCAACTTAATGGCTGAATATGGAGTGAGTCTTCCTCCTGTGGTTATCTGAGTGAGAGCGTGGTTCTCAACTGACCTTTTAATATACTTCCTCATACTCTGGGACCCTCAACCATAAATTACTTTTGTTACGAATCATAACGTAAATATTTTTGGAGGTAGAGGTTTGCCAAAGAGGCCACGACCTATACAGTACTGCTCGTCTTTTTTGTTTGAGGCAGGTCTGTGTTGACCAGGCTGACCTAGAACTCAGAGATCTACCTGCCTCTGCTTCCCAGCTGTTGGGATTAGAGGAATGTGCCACCATGCCCCAGAGTTTCTGAGGTGTTGTTTCCTGGCATCTAGTTTGACATCTTTGTCGAGACTTGAAAACAAGTGCAGGCTGGTGGTTGTTTGTGCTTGGCCATTCTTTCCTGTGATGATTAGAATAAGTGTTCATCCTCAGGTCCTCGTGTCTTCCTTGTCTGTGGGCTTTTGTCCTCCTTTCTTTGTGCTGGTTTGTCAGTTACCTGAGGAGGCTGGGAAGTTACCCACCACATAGGACATGGACATTGTGAGGAGAGGAGCCGAGCCGTTCATGGGAGGTGAATAGTCAGCCATATGATAGCATTTATAATACAGTTGGCTTCTGCCACAGCTGGCCTGTCACCTCTGAGATCTGGCCCCTGCTCATTTTCTGTGGCAAGCATCTTATAGGCAGCCATTGAAGATGCCAACTTGCCAGCTCTCTTGGTGATTGTTGTGTGTTTTTTGGCAATCGCAGGTTTCACGTGGCTATCTATTGACCAGAGAGTGGGGTGTGGTCTACGGCTACAGGTAAATTGTAGACTGAGTCCTTGGAGGCAAAAAACCTAGGCTTTAAAATGCTTGGGTTTTGTTTTTGTTTTCCCATGACAATGATTCGTTGATACTGTAAGATTAGAGACTCTTTCTAGCCAGATCATGGAGCTGTCCTGAACATGAATGGGGTTCATTATAGAGATGTAGGATGTGTAGGAAATGATGCATTAAGAAAGGAGGCTGGTGTCTACAATTACACTCTCTAGAAGTGACTGTGTGGAACATCTTGAGAGACTGCGGATCTGTGCACATGTATGGGTGGAAGTTATGTCCTTTTCCTACTTTACATGATTTTTGCCTCAGAAACACTAAGGAAAAAACAGACTGACATAACCTGAATTATCAAGTATGGCAGAGAACACAGTTCCCTTTGGAGGGCTGCAGTCCCTGGATCCATTCTCACTCTTAGAGTAGCATTCATGGGACTCTGGGATTGGTGTGCACCAGTCATCCTTGTGATGGGCAAGGCCCATCTTCTCATTCCTAGTGATAGCTGTGGTTGACGGAGGGAAAAGGTAGCTTTAAGAGGTACAGCAAACCCATTTGCTCAGCAACTAAACTCCAAAAGTTGCTGTGACTGGTTAGTCCTCCCTTGCCTTGTCCCAGCCCTGTGACTCTGTCCATGACTCTGGAGTGTCCTTCTCAGCCTGTAATGGCTTCTCGGCCTTTTGGGTAAGATCAAGTGTAGACCTGTAGAATGATGCTTACTGATTAGGAGAGTGTTGGTCCGTCCTTTTCTGTGTAGTGTCCCCAGAGGTCCGAGGGTGTTCCATGATTCCTGCAGGAGCCTTTGGGGTCCTGGAATTGTTTGTTGAGGATGGCGTGTGGAGTCTAAGTGCTTGTTCCCCTGTACTGCAGTTGTTGCTGCTGTGTAGACCTTACTGCTGGCTCCCAGCTCCACAGGTACTGACCTCATGTGTTCTTGGTCTGGCTCCACAGTATTACTGAGCGGAGAGGTAGCTCATGACACTAGGGGCATTTTACCGACTGTCCCTGGACTGCATGGTTGTCCCCATGACATCAGTGTTCTATGGGAATACTGGTAGGGACTACCTTGTCACTCAAGGAGGGTTTTTTGGGTTTTTTTGTTGAGATAGTGTCTCTTCATCGGTCTGGCTGTCTGGAAACCAATATATAAACCAGACTGCCTTGCCTCTGCCTCCCTAGAACGGGGACTAAGGTTCGCACCGCCACACCGAGCTGATAATGAGAGGGTTACCTGGTGAGGGCCCCCTCCCGCCCCGTCTCAACAATAGCCACAACTCCACCCACCACCACCACATAAAATTAGCCTTTTGTGACTTTGCCAGAATACAGGACTTTTGTTTTTATGTTGGCTTATTATAAATTTTAGGTTATCAGTCGCACAGTGGTGGCTCAGCACCTGTAATCCCAGCACTCTGGGAGGCAGAGGCAGGCGTATTTCTGGGTTCGAGGCCAGCCTGGTCTACAGAGTGAATTCCAGGACAGCCAGGGCTATACAGAGAAACCCTGTCTCGAAAAAACCAAATTTAAAAAAAAAAATTAGGTTATTTTTGTAGACAGTATCTGTGAAAATGGCAGTTTAATTGGGCTTTTCTGATTTTTCACCTTTTTACTGAAACTTAGATGAGGCCTACCTAGTGAGCTGCCCAGAAGGGGATTGACTCTGATGCTATATGGTATACTGTGCTGTATGTAGGAATTTTTTTTTTTTTTTAAAGCAGTCTTCCTGTGTAGCTCCCCAGCTGGCCTGGAACTTAGATGTAGACCAGGCTGGCTTCTAACCCACAGAGATCCATCTGCCTCTGCATCTTGGGTGCAGGGGAGAATTGTTAATAATTAATATTTAATTCATAACAGTCACTATTTTTTGTTGTTGTTGTTTTGTTTTTTGGATTTGGTTTTTTCGAGACAGGGTTTCTCTGTATAGCCCTGGCTGTCCTGGAACTCACTCTGTAGACCAGGCTGGCCTCGAACTCAGAAATCTGCCTGCCTCTGCCTCTTAGAGTGCTGGAATTACAGGCATGCACCACCACCGCCCGGCAAGTCACTAGTTTTTAAAAAGCCCTAGTTATTATTTCCAGGGGTGGACGTTAGCTTTAGGCTGAGATGGAGTCAGCCCTATTTTTCTTGCTGTTCTTGACTTTTTAAGACAGTGTCTCTGCAGCTTAGGTGACCTCAGCTTCACCATCCTTCTGCCTCAGACTCTTGGAGGGCTGGGTGACAGGTATGTGCGGCCATGCCCAGCTTTCTTCCTGGTTTGTTCTTACTGTCTGAGGTGCTAGAAATGTCCAAGTAGACTGTATAAAAGTGGCTTTGTTGTGGCAGTATTTGTGCAAAGTTACAAGTTGGCGGTAAGCAGTGACTTCCACTTTAGACCTAGGGTTTTTCTAGTTAAAAGTGGGCACAGCCTAGGCCACCAAGGGGTAGGATAACCTGACAGGGTGAGTCACTTGGCACCCTTACTTTGTAATCATAATTTCACACTTCTCAGCAAAATGGTCCAGTTAATTCTTGTTTTTGTTTATTAGCTGTATTTAGGAAGGCTTGAGAAACTTTTGAGTGTATTCTTGCCAACATTTAAAATTTTTAATTAGACTATAATATCAAAAATTCACAAGACAGATGTGTGGTTAATAAGTTACAGTGGAGTAATTGTAAGGGTCTGTGTCAGATGAGCCCTTGCTCCTTGCAGCCCGTACCCGGCCCCTTCCCATCGCTAGGGGCTTGTGTAGGACTAGCTTCAAGGGCTTCTCCTGGTAGTCTTGGGTATTTGTGCCTTCTGACATGATACCCCTATCAGATTTTAATTACAATAACTAGACAGGGTTGGGCAGTTTATAAAGAATTTTTTTTAGCTCACAATGTGGGGAGCTGAGAGCATAAGATTGGGCATCACATCAGCTTATCCTGTAGCTGCATCACAAGGGGCAGTGGCACTGTGGCGGGAAGTCTGAGCACAGGGAGTGGCCAGCCTTTGGTCTTCCTGTGGGTACCTGTCACTCCAGGGATCTGGGACAGACCGTCCAGACTAGAGCAGCACCTCTATTGCCTTTTAGGGGTCTCAGGTCTGGCCGTGTTGGTTGCCTGGCAGTGGTATGCTTTGGCCTGTGGTTTCTCTGAGGTGGTGGTTGGCCTGAGCACCGAGGAGTGTGGGATAAACTGGTTGTCCATGCTGGCTTTCTCGGCTGGTCTGCTTCCGGGGACCCACAGGATTAGTGCCTCTTGTCCACCTTTCTCCACGGTGTGTGGTTGCTCAGTCAGCCTCTGCATATGGTGTTTGGATACATACCTGTAGAGGACGTGTTTAGATGCATTTTTATATAAGTCTTGTTTACAACTTGAAAGCTATTTACAATTTCCCAAGTTCTTGCGCTGAAGAAGGGGGCAAGCTAATATGAAATTGGAATCTTTATTAAAGCAGATTGCTAACCATTATTATTATTTTTTTTTGACTTTTAAATTGTTAAAAATCTTGTATCTGGCTGGGTGTGGTGGTGCACACTGTTAATCTCAGTACCTGGGAGGCAGAGGCAGAACTCTGAGCTCAGGACTAGCCTGCTCTATGCAGCTAGTTCCAAGACAGCCATGGCTCCATTATATAGAGAAACTGTCTTGAAAATACAAAAAAGAAAAATTTTGTATCTCTGTATTGCCTCCTTTGAACATTAACATTTGTTTGCATGTTGTCGGGATGTATATAGTTTACTGTATAGATGTTATACCTCAGTCAGAAGTGGTGAAAACATGACACAAGCGGTACCAGCATTGAAGCTGTGAAGTGGCCAGGCCTCCTGCTTCATGGATATAGTTTCCTGTGGGATTTTGGTCCATGCTCAGGTGTGTTGACTGCCTTCTGTTGCAGCCTGGTTTCCGGCTTGCATGAGTGTCTGTCGGTGGGTTTGCCATTGGAGACAATGCTTCCTGGTCTTGGTGTCTGACCTACCCACATTGAACATGCAGAGGCACACATGGCAGTGCGTCTCCTCGTGCAGCTCAGCCAGGAGGCCTGGCAGCATCTTCAAGGTGTGAAGCACCCTCAAGAGCAGGCCAGCCTTGGCAGAGCCGGCCTTCCACCTGGTGCTGGTGTTCTTGATTGGTCTATAAAGTTTAGATTTGCATTAATCTTTTTAAAAAAAGTGAACTTAGAAAATTTTAAAGCCTGTTCAGAAATTTTGATTGATGTGTGGTACAATGAAGGAACACATTCTTATGTAACTTTTTGTAGTTTCGTTCTTTTGAAATTGTGGGATTTGCTGGAGTTTGTCTTTCAGTGTCCTTGTGAGGCACAAGGAGCTCTTCTTCGGTGGCTGTGGTATGAAGCAGCACAGAAGCTCTCTTCTCTGGCCAGCATGCACAGGCCCGCGGGCCTTGAGCATCCCTTCTGCAGAGGCTTTGACAGCTTGCCACTGCTAGTCCCCAAAGGATGAAGTTTCTCGGAAGATGGTTGTCATTTACTAAGAGCAGACTATGTTCACAGCTTGAGCTCAGTGGGTGGGCTGCTCTGTTTGAGGAGTTTCTTCAAGCTTGAGTGTGACCAGGGCTGTGGTGCCACCCGTGAGAGCAGGCTGTGACCTCACAGCTCAGGGTCCAGCCAGCAGCATCTCAGCTGACCGTGATCAGTAGTGGTTGATGTGTGTGTAGTTAAGAGCAAAGGGTTTATAGTCTTGTTCTGCTGTGTTTCTTTTAGACATTTAACCAGATGACTGTTTTGAGGAGGATGAAATCTTTAGTTAGTTGAAAGTTATGAACGGTTTTCATAGTACCAGAGACAGGCTCAGGGAGAGAACTGCAGTGTTATTGAAGGTAACATTGTCCTGTCTAGTTTTCTAAATGCCAACACTTTTTAATATGCTTTTCAAAGCTAAACTCTCAGTTTTTCCATGTTTTAGATTAAATAGGATTGCGAATCAGGTGGCCATTCAGCGGAAGAAGCAGTTTGTGGAGCGAGCCCACAGCTACTGGTTACTCAAAAGGCTGTCTAGGAATGGTGCTCCCCTGTTGCGGCGCCTCCAGTCCAGCCTGCAGTCCCAGAGAAACACGCAGCAGGTATGTGTCTGTGCTCATATGCCTTTCAGTGTTCTGTGCCCCAAACACAGGCTGACCCCGACCCCTGGGCCTTGAACTCTACCAAGTTGCAGATGGTTCAGGTGGCCCCTGTATCCTCAAGGTTTGCTGTGACTTCAGGATTGAGTTGTGCTTTCTTCTTTACTCTGACAACTGTCTGCTCTGTGCCCAGTACTCTGTCAGTTCCAGGGAAAGAAGGGGATGCTCAGAAAACCTGGTTCAGCTTCAGCTGCATGCATAGTCAAGACAGAGAGGGAGGTCTGATGAGGTATATGCAGTTTTTCTACATATACACTACCCAAAAATACATGTCTGCTGGTCTCTACTGGTTCCAGTGGGAGGGGCTAATTACTTCATCTGTAAAATATCAACCAACTTTAGTGGAAGTTTAAGTCTGTAGAATCCTGTTGAATTGTGTGGCTGTCACAGGTGTGGCCGTCTTAGGCACGGTTGTGGAATGAGCTCAGGTTAGGTCTCTCATTCTGAATCTTGCCTGTCAGATGAGTAGTGGTACTGGAGCCCTGTTGTGTGGATTAGACACAGGTTGTGTCTGCAGCTTACCAAGTACTGCTCTTCTGGGATCTAACAACTTGCAGGCTTCTGGGTCTGATCTGAGTGGAAGGACAAGGGCAGTCCAGTGTCTTCCCAGTGTCAGCTCTTCTCTGTTGCCTTCTGTAAGCCAACGTTGTCTATTCATGGGGACACAAATCTCCTTGGAGGCTACTGGGGTGTCTTAGGGTTTCCATTGCTGAGAAGAGACACGGCGACCAAGACAGCGCTTATAAGGGGCAATATTTAATTGTGGTTGACTCACAGGGTCAGAGGTTATCATCGTGGCCGGAAGCATGACAGTGTCCTGGCAGACACAGTGCTGGAGAAGGAACCAAGAGTTCTATATCTTGATCCAAAGGCAGTTAGGAGAAGGCTACTTGTCATTCAGTCAGCTAAGAGTTGGGTCTCAAAGCCCACCTTTACAGTGACACACTTCCTCCAAAAAAGGACACACTTCCTAATAGTATCACTCCCTGGGCTGAGCATATTTAAGCCACCACATGGGGTATGTGAAGCAGCCCCATCTGAGGAGTGAAGTGCATAGAACAGTAGAGGCTGTTTGGGTTGTTGAGTGAATTGGCTATGTTTTTTATGTCACGTGTTGTGAGATGCTGCTGTTCTCTCTACTACCCTGAGCTCTTGGAGCACAGCCACACCACACATTCCCAGAATGGCTGCTTGTCCTGGGTATCAGGAGAAAAAGGTTTTAGAGCAAAAGGGTCTTAAGAGATATTGGTCATGAAGTGGGAAGTGTGTGGTACAACTGGGCACTGGTAGGAATCATGCTTTTGTCTTTGCTTATATGATGGTAGGAAGCAATCAGTGTTGGCAAGAGAGAAAAGTGGACGATCCAGACCACATGTATTGTCTGGAAGAATGGAATGCCATTAGTACAGCGATGGGTGTCTAGCTGCAGGCGTCCTCTCCTCTGCATGCAGAGGAGTGAGGACAAAGGGCGTGGGATGCCAAATGGCCCTGTGGGTAGCTTCCCTAGAGAGATGGAGCTGGGAGGAAGATAGGAAGGGTGATGAGGTAAGGCACCTTTGGTGGTCATATCATGTATTTCCAAAAAGCTGTCAAGTGCTGCATTTGTGTAGACTCTTCCTGTTAAAGGACAGGCCTGTGAGGAAGAACATTTGCTGCCCTTCCTACAGAGGACGTTGAGGCCATCAGAGAGAAGCACACCGAATTGTGAGGACGCAAGCCCTGTGCTGTTGTGGGCTGGATCATTCTAGAATTACCTAAAAGGGAAGTCGGAGGCTTCCCTTTGTCCTTGGCAGAGTGGTCTGCTCTGTTGTGCTGGTCCAGGGAGGACATGAAGATGAAGGCTGTGAGCTGTGCCCACGTTGTAGGAAGGCTTGATGTAATGGCCCCGAGCCTTGCCATTGCGCTAAGCATGCACTCCATCTCAGTCCTGGGGAGTTTTTAGACTAGAAATGTTGGATGTTGGAAGGTTGTCTCTGCCCGGCTTTGGGAGAAAGCTGTGAGCTTTCTCAACTATGACTGACCTTGTAGAGGATAAGGCTTGGGGATGGTGGGTCAGGATGAGCTGCTCTGAGAGGACATCACTGAGGTTGGTGGTGCTGTACCGGAGTCTTTCACTGTGGTGTTTAGAGAGGCTTCCCAGTGGTGTGTTCTGGTCTCTATAGGCCCTAGTCTGGTAGGAAGGCAGGCATGTTGTCTTGTACCATCTGCTGAAGTGGTGCTATGGTAGGAGGTGAGTTGGTGTGGCTCCCTAGATTTGGTCAAACAGTTTGCAATGTGCAAGTCCCCGTTCTGATTTTTATCTTTCCTCTAGCTCTGGGCCTCTACTTATACCCTTTTTGTTCATAGAATCCTGGAAATCTGGGATCTGACATGGCTGAGCCTAGCTGCCCTTAGGGGAAGTACATGGGAGCCATTGTGGCTGATCTGTTGTGTGCTTCCCAGTACACTGGCCTTGGCCTGACTGCTGACCTGGTCCTTGTCACAGCGTTGGGTCTCGCCATCCTTCTTTATCCCAGCATTTAGATCTCACCACATGTTAGGAGTGGAAACACTAAACAAATGAACGCGTGTTTCTTGTTGGGAGTGGGTGACCGATTCTGAGCTTCTCCTTCTCAGAAGTCTCTTCCTGGGAAAACTTCCAGCATTGATTTCCATGTAGCAAAGTCGATTGCTTCAGAGTAGTACTGGGAAAGCTGGTTTATAGATGGCTTGTGTAGATTTGTGTACAGGATCCTTTCTTCCTGAGCCTGTAGCATGTTGGAGTGCAGACAGTAGCTCAGTTACCCCATAGCCTTTTAAAGATTAAAACCAGTCCAGGAGCAAACCACTGAGTTGTGCTAAATACACATGCACAGGCCCATTGGCAATCTGGAGATTTCTTTTGCTTCATGGGAGTTTTATCCTGTGAATAACCAAAATGTCCTTTTGGTTACTCAGAAGTCTAAGTAACAGGTAGGAAGTTGTCTGGATGAGATGTTAGGGTATTTGGTTTATTTTTTCTTTGTTTATGTTGAGATAGGGTTGACCTGGAGCTTGCTGGCTTATGCTGTCTTGAACTCACAGAACTCAGTCTCTGCCTCCTAAGAATTGAAATTGAAGGTATACATGGCCACACCTGATGGTGTTTGGTTTCTGAACTCCCCTTTTCATGTATTCACTTACTTTGCCTATATGTGATGATACTGTCATCAACCCCAGCTAAATACGTAAGGCTTGTCAATAATATCAGGTACATGGTGCATTCCTATGGATGTTGAAGTGTGTGCATCAAGACAGATCATGCCATCCCCGTCCTGTGCTGTCATTTTCATACCATGAACAGTGGCTGTCCATACAGTTTGGTTGGTGACACTTTGCCCTGCCCGAGACCCTCCATCCTTGACCAGTGTGTTGGTAGCTTGGGTTGCAGTCTCTGCTGTGGTCAGTGGGCCACGAGAAGCAAAGCTGTCGGGAGACAAGGGTCGCGTGTCTATTCTGCAGCCAGACGGCAGCACTTTGCTTGTGGTTGGCAGATGTGGATATTTAGGTTACTGTCTAGCAGTAGTGCAGGAGGACAAACTTTTGGGTAGGTCATTTTCCATCCCTTTATCATAGGGACAGGCAGGACATATGGCTTGAGGTTGAGGTCATCCCATACCGTTTCCACAGAGTAGAGTGGGGGATCGCTTTGGATAATGACTATTGTGGTGTTGGATGAGGATGGTGTTGGATGGTGGTCTTGGACAGGCTCACTCTGGGGAGGCAGAAATGGGAAGTATGGGTTGGCAGGAAAGGAGATCTGAGTTGGGGGAGCAGAGCTCTGGGGAACTTGGTTGAATAAGATGCATGGAATACTGAGAGGATGTGGCATGTTGAATTTCTTGGAAAGTGGCTGGAAAACCTGGTCCTTTGTAGCTAGGGCCCTGCTCTTGTTTGGTGTTCCTTGGTTGCTGTTGAGGGATGTATGCTATCCCTGTGGTAGCAGCTCTTGTCCTGGTATGTCTGTGAGGTAGTAAGAGTACCTGTTTTAGCCTTGAGGGGCTTACTAGGCTGTCTTCTTATCCTGCTCAGAACTCTGAGCAGCAACTCAAGGCTCCACCTCCCTGTGGCCTGGCAGAGCCAGGCTGCTCTCCTGCTGCTCCTCTTGGCATCCCAGGGCTGCACTTCCATTTCGATGGCTAGGGTAGAGAAGGGCTGGCTCCAAGTTAGGAGACGTGCTATCTGGTACCTGCTCTGTCACCTGAGAAGGCACTGTGACTGGCAACGACAGTGCTCACGCTGGTCTCTATGGGGTTAGAAGTGAGCCTTGCACCTCAGCCGCGCCTGAGCTGCCATCAAGGCTGGCTTAGGTTTGTACCTCTTGTGTAGCTCCTTTCTTGTGTATTCTCTCCACTCCTGCCTCCTGGAGTCAAGCCAAGACCCTGCTGTGTCCACTAGACCTTCCTGTCCCCTTGTCACAGCACATTTATAGGGCCTGGGTATTTATAGAGACTAGGTCCCCGGTCCTGTTACCATTTTAGTCTCACCTGTGGCATTAGACCCCTGGCAAGAAGAACTTCTGGGTGTGACTGATGGAAAGTCTTGTTTAATTTTCTTAGAGAGAAAATGATGAAGAGATGAAAGCTGCCAAAGAGAAGCTCAAGTACTGGCAGCGGCTGCGGCATGACCTAGAGCGTGCACGCCTGCTGATCGAGCTGCTGCGCAAGCGTGAAAAACTCAAGCGTGAGCAGGTGAGCGAGGGAGGGAGGGAGGCCCGCCCTTGGGTTCTGCCACCCCCCAGGGCCTCTGGATGGACATCTTGCTGTCTTGGAGTGCTCTGGAGTGTACCTGCTGGCTCTGTGTGCTGTCCTCACCCTATAGCATATCCCTACCTTACAGTTGGTCCTGTGGTACCTCTGTGTTGTCCTTTTTGGGAAGCTAGCTCCAGAGTGTACAGGGTCTTAAAGGAGACCCCTGCCTTGGAAGAAGTACATATCCTAGCACAGAGAAGGCTGCTTTGTGGCGGGGTGGGGTGGTGGTAGCCGGCACGTGGGTTGGTCTATGCTGCTGGTTGCAGTGGTGATTCTGTGATTGTGCAATAATATGTGGAGGTGCTTCATCTCCAAGAGAGGTGTTCCCTACACTCCGCTAGAGACAGTGCTTGCTCTTGTTGCCAGGTGAAGGTGGAGCAGATGGCTATGGAGCTCCGGCTGACACCGCTGACTGTGCTGCTCCGTTCAGTCCTGGAGCAGCTGCAGGAGAAGGACCCTGCAAAGATCTTTGCACAGCCCGTGAGTCTCAAGGAGGTGCGTGTCGCTGTGGCTCACTGTTCTTGATTGGATCTGTGCTGCTTCTTGGTTAGGAAGCATGGAACTGGGAAGAGCAGGTTACCTACA
Organism: Apodemus sylvaticus; assembly: GCF_947179515.1. Taxonomy (NCBI): domain Eukaryota; kingdom Metazoa; phylum Chordata; class Mammalia; order Rodentia; family Muridae; genus Apodemus; species Apodemus sylvaticus. The sequence continues at coordinate 57,344,161 of NC_067488.1, read as the reverse complement.
TTCTTAATTCTCATCATTATTTAATATTTAATGAAAGATGGTACCTCATTGTAAAGCACTGAAAGTGCCTAGGTGAAACTTTGTACTGAGAACTTAGCTATTGGTGATGATAGTCCTGTTGGTGCCCCATCTGATAGACTTTTAGTTGAAGTAGGTTGGGAGGGTCCCTGTGGTGATTTGTCTTAGTGTTGTTATGTGAAATTAGTCTCAGGTGTGATTGATTTTATAGAAAGCATGAAATAAGTTTTGATCTTTCTTTGGTTTGTAAATGTTTATTTTCCTTCCTAAAATTAGGTACCAGATTATTTGGATCACATTAAACACCCCATGGACTTTGCTACAATGAGGAAACGCCTAGAAGCTCAAGGGTATAAAAACCTCCAAGCGTTTGAGGAGGATTTTAATCTCATTGTAGATAACTGCATGAAGTACAACGCCAAGGACACGGTGTTTTATAGAGCTGCAGTGCGGCTGCGCGATCAGGGAGGGGTCGTCCTGAGGCAGGCCCGGCGTGAGGTGGAGAGCATCGGCCTGGAAGAGGCCTCGGGAATGCACCTGCCTGAGCGACCCGTTGCAGCCCCTCGGCGGCCCTTCTCCTGGGAAGAGGGTAAGAACTGTATCCAGGAGGACAGCGGATGCTTTTCCTCTCAGACTGCACTCACTAAGATTCCAGCATGTGGCCCACACGAGTGCCCCTGAGGTGCATGTATGTACGTGCCTTGTGTATGCAGCACCCACTGCGAGAAACAAATGTCTAGGTGATGAAGGCCATGAAGACACCGTAGTTGAGGATTCATCTCCGAAGGGTCTGACCTTACTTCTGAGGAAGTCTTGCAGTGAGAAGGCAGCTATTTATTAGCCACCATATTTCAGCTGAGAAACAAAAGCTGTGCCTCTGATCCTCTCTGGGATGCTTGCAGGTGTTTATATAGGGCTCAGCCTTAGCCTGCTTCTAGGACATGGCCTAACCCTTCCAACCCTCCAGGGCCAGACTGTACTCTGGGCCCCACAGGCACGCGCTATTGTGTTGTTAGTAGTTTCCTCCAAGTAGGGAGGTGTTTTTGGAGGTAAGGTCTCAATGGGTAGAGTAGCCTTGGCTGGCCTGGGACTGGATATGTGGATCAGGCTGGCTTGAGATTGACAGAAGTCCACCTGCTTCTGCCTCCTGACTGCTGTAGTTAAAGATGTGCACCATCACATCTGGCCCCTGATCAGTTTGTCCCTTCAAATTGTTTATTCTGTAGTAAATGTCTACAGTAGGCGAATGGGGCTTGCTGGTCTACCTTGGAGTGTGAAGTTTACTGTATTCACAGTTGTTTCCAAAACCCAAGATACTATGTTCCTGATTTGAGCTACTTTTTCTCCTGCCATTGACTGTCCAGGAAAAGGGCAGAATTGTACTGACTTGTGTTTTATCCAGTGCTTTTCCTTCTCCTGGATGACTTGCTAGCTGGTCCCTGTGTCCTGACTGCCTTTGCTTTCCCATTGGGTTATATTTGTGGCTTAGGGAGGCCAGGGCATTTGAAGGCTCTCTCACTTCTGGTCTCCTGTGTGTCTGGCCCAGAGAAACTATCTATCTGCAGGGCAGACAGGATAGATACGATGTAGTGCCACACTCTGGAAGCTAAGACAGGAAGTTTGCCACAAATTCAAGGCCAGTCTAAACTGTAGTTATTTCCAGACTAGTGAGACTCTGCCTAAAAACTAAAACTGATCCAAAGGGTATAATTAGAAAGTAAAGCAAGCAGGTCAGAGTGTGGTTTAATAGTGTTTCTTCTGCTTGCACAAAGCTTTGGGTTCAATGTCAACACAGCATAAACTGGGCATGTTGATAACAAAGATTAGAATTTAAAGGTCATATTGGCTACATAGTGAATTAAGGCTAGCCTAGGTTTCCTGAGACCCGGTTTTGACAAATAGATATGAATTCACACATATAGGTGACAAAATTTCTGCAACTCTAAATAGGTCCTTGTGCTGAGATGTCCCCCCAGCAGGAGCTGAGCCTGAACCACCGGATTTACAGGGACTCTTAGGCCTTCACACACATCCCTGTTTTTTTATTTTTTATTTTCTATATTCTTTGTTTACATTCTAAGTGATTTCCCCTTTCCCAATCCCCCCTGCCCCCCACATCTCTGTTCTTTTCTCAGCCTTATCTGTTGTGGCTGTGACTGTGCTCTGGATGGTATTGGCTGCCCTTAGAAGCAGAGGAGCCCAGGGACATCTGGGAGTCCTTGAGCCCACAGCCTCTGATTCTCAGGCTCTGTAGATGGACAGGGCTTGCAGCCTCCAAGTTGAGCTTCCAGGAAATTGACTTTGCCATTGCTAAATAAATTTCTATGCCAGGCTTTTTGCCAAAAGGAAAGTAATAAAAAGTACAAATGTATTTCTTCCTCAGTGATTGGAGTAGAAGTGTGATCTGTGGCAGGGGATGAGCTCTGGGCGCCTCTTCCACTGTCTTGAGCCTGCTATAATGAAGATACTTGTCTTAGTCAGGATTTACTGGGAACAGACACCAAGGCAACTCTTATAAGGACAGCATTTTGATTGGGGTTGGCTTACAGGTTTAGAGGTCCACTCCATCATCATGCTCATCAAGGCGGGATCATGGCAACATCCAGACGGGATTGGTGCAGGAGGAGCTGAGAGTTCTACACCTTCATCTGAAGGCTGCCAGCAGAATACTGGCTCCTAGGTAGCTAGGAGCTTCACAAGGCCACACCTCCCAAAAGTGCCACCCCCTGAGCAGAGCATATACACACCATCACATACCACTCCTTGGCCCCCATAAACATAAACCTATGGGGGAGGCATACCTAAACATAGAATAATGCAAAGTACATTTAGTGCAGCTTCTAAAGCCCCCATAGTCTATAGCACTCTCAACAGTGATTCATCCAATCACTTAACTGTAATCCCCAAAGCAAGACAGGAAACCAGCTGAGCAAACTCCAAACACTGCATCTTCATGTCTGATGTCAAAGCAGTCTTCAGATCTCCAATTCCTTTTTTATCTTTGTTGACTGCAACAAACTTCTTTCTCCTGGCCTGGTTCCACTCCCTGTTAGCAGCTTTCCTCAGCAGATAGCCCACAGCTCTGGTATCTCAAATATTGCAGTCTCCAGCAACGTTTATTATGTTTCAATGTCTGGTATCCACACATGATCCTCTGTGCTCTTCCAACGACTGGTGTCACTTCTCCAGCTCTGCTCAGGTTGACCCACTCCACTACCGCTGCCGTTCTTGGTGATCATCCCACAGCACTGGCATCTCCAATACACTGGGGTCTTCTGCTGCAACTTGGCTTCACCAATAGACTTTCATAGGCTCTCTTCATGGTGCCAAGCTTTAAACTCCTTTGCATGATCCCTTCAGTCCTGGGCCATCAGCTGCAGCTGAGGCGGCATCTTCACCAATGGTCTTGCCTGGCCTCTCACAGTGCAGAGCCTCAGCTGCTCTTCATGACCCTCTCATGCTTTTAAAACCTGTACCACTCGGGTGACCAAGTATACAGCTGCAGCGTAAGGTACAAACTTGCCTGTCTCTGGAACACAGCTTCTGTGTGCTCTGAGAAAAGACTTCCCACAAGATTTCATGTCAGTGATGATGGTGGTCATCTTTTTTTTCTAAAGGTTTATATATTTTATTTATATGAGTACACTATTGTCTTTAGACACACCAGAACAGGGTATTAGATCCCTGTTATAGATGGTTGTAAGCCACCATGTGGTTGCTGAGAATTGAACTCAGGGCCTCAGGAAGAGCAGTCAGTGCTCTTAACCCCTGAGCTATCTCATCTGCCCTGCTGGGTCTCTTCTTAATCCCTGCTAATTTCTTAGCTCCAGCTAACCAGCATAGTCTTTCTCCTTTTGACTATAAAGCCAAAGACAGAAGGCCTAAGCTATGTGCAGGAGCTGGCCACGGCCCCTCGGTCTATTGCATTTTATCACTAGCTTCTAGGATCTTCATTCAGTAGACTGACCTGAAACTCAGATCAGCATGCCTGACTCCTGGGACTAAAGGCATGTACCACCAGGCCAGTTTATAAGCTTCCTTCTTCTACTACTTGCTCTGCCCTAGGCTGGCCTTGAATTTAGGGATCTGCTTGCCTTTGCCTCTGGAACTAAAAGGCTACTTCTGCCTCGTGGACCTAAATTTAGTTGGGTGGGGTCTTGCCCCAAGGTCACCACTCCCTTAATCTAAAATCCTTGAACCCAGGGGTTCTGCTCTTTTCATTTCCACTTCCTGGTTTCCTTTCTAACCTTGTTATGCTTATTAGGAATGCTCTGCATGAGACTTAACTAGAGAACAAAGTCTAGGTTGGGCATTTCTGAGACTTGTTTGTCATGTAATTAACCTGAGTCTCCTTAGCCCCAGGCAGCCTCTTCAGACCCAGGCAAAAAGCAGCCACAGGTTCTTCACCAAACTACAAAAACAAGTCCCTAGGCCACATACTGCAACTCTCCACTGAAGCTCCTTGGGCCTGGTCTACACAGTTCACATCACTCTCAGCGACAAAGTCTTCCATATTCCTACTAGGATGGCTCATTAAACCCCACCTGCAACATTCCATGGTTTTCCAAACCCACAGTCCCCAAACCCACATTCTTCCAAACAAAAGCATGGTCAGGCCTATGCAGTAATACCCCAGCCCCTAGTACCAACTTCTATCTTAGGATTTTTCTGCTGTGAACAGACAGGTACCATGACCAAGGCAATTCTTACAAGGACAACATTTCATTGGGGCTGGCTTACAGGGTCTGAAGTTCAGTCCGTCATCAAGGTGGGAACATGGCAGCATTCAGTCAGGCATGGTGAAGGGGGGAGCTGAGAGTTCCTTGTCTTCTGAAGGCTGCTCGCTGAATACTGGCTTCCAGGCAGCTAGGAGCCCACACCCACAAGGCCACACCTACTCCAACAAGGCCACACCTCCTAATAGTGCCTCCCCCCTCAGCCGAGTTTATGCAAACCACAATAATACTCCTGTTGAGAAGGAAGCAAGAAAGCTGGCCTAGAACTCAGAAGGTTGGGGAAGGAGGATTATAAAGGCCAGCCTGGGCTATATATGAGACCGCTGTCCCAGCAAGCAAGAGAGCAAAAGAAACGAAGCTTGAAAAGTTGAGGGGTTTGTTGTTGATGTTGCCTTCGTGGTGGCTATAAGCCTTGAGTTAGCCAGTTGGGCAGTTTTTATCAGGTCCGGGTACCAGTCAGTGCTGTTGTTTAGACAGGGCCCTTCTGAATCTCACGGGCCAGCTACCAGGTGTGGGCAGGTCTCCTTTATGCTGTGTTTCTCTGTTGCCATTGCTGTTCCGCTGGTTTTCTCTTCACACAGATTAAAGAATTTCTTTGGCTACTTCATTAATGTAAGTTCTGTAGCCAATGTTCCTAGAATTTGGAGAGACCTATGGACTCTGCAGCCTAGTGTCCCTGGGCAGGGCACAGTAATGTATGTGCAAGAACTTGATAAGATGATGTTTGCGAGGCATAGACAGTCCACGTGAACATATGTGCATACTCAGAGTCTGTCGGCAGTCCATCTTTGGTCTGTGCTGGTGCTCTCACGCATTTCTGGTGGTCTTTGTGCTCCTCGATTTTTACACAGCAGGACTGAGTTGTGTTTTTTCTCCTTGTGGCAACAGCCTTGTCATGGATTCAGAATCAGGGTAGAGGGGACTATGTGTGGCACCAAATGGTGAAATTGGAATACTTGGGAGGCAGGTACCCATGGATCTCTGAGTTCAAGGTCAGCCAGGGTTACCCAGAGAAACACTGTCTCAAAAACAACCAAACCAAAACAACCCCAAAAAACCAACTAAACAAAAACATTTAAATAAATGGTGAAGCTTGTGCTTTGGCCATGGGCAGGGTAAAGAATAGCTAGGATCAGTGCGTTATTCTCACAGTGGCCAAGGATCAGGTGGCTAATGATGCATGTTCTTTGGTTCAGTGGACAGGTTGCTGGACCCAGCCAACAGGGCCCACATGAGCTTGGAGGAGCAGCTGAGAGAACTTCTGGACAAGTTGGACCTGACCTGCTCCATGAAGTCCAGCGGCTCACGGAGTAAACGGGCAAAGCTGCTCAAAAAAGAGATTGCTCTTCTCCGGAACAAGCTCAGCCAGCAGCACAGCCAGCCCCCATCCGCAGGGGCAGGCCCAGGAGGCTGTGAAGACGACGCTGCTCCTCTGGTGCCGGACACGGGCGAGGAAGGTAAGCATGACGGGGTGGGAGGACCATACCTCGTGGACGTGGCTGTCTCTTGACAGGCTTAACTGGCAGTCTGTGTGATCATGAGCTTGTGAGTTTTGGAGGTCGCAGAACCCTTGGTCACGGGATATCCCTCCTAAGCTCTGTATGCCCTGGAAAGGCTGTTTCAGGGTGCGCTGTCTGTGCTGTGTTTTGGCACTTAGTTTACAAGTTTAAAGGCATGGGATGAGATGAAAGACTTGAGCCTGAAAGACTTGCAAGGAATAGGTTAGCTCTGACGCAGTGTTGAAGGTGACGTCTATGGTGGGAATAAGAACTATCTTAGTTGTGTTTTGTAAGTTGAGGCAGAGTATTAGATGGTTAGTCCCTGAAGTTGTTTTTACTTTGTCTATGTAGGTCAGTTGGAGTTGGTTTTCCTGGCATCTTACTTGATCCTGGGATCAAGCTCAGATGGTCAGGCCTTGTAAGCACTTCAACCCCAAGCCCTCCTGCTGGTGCTATGACAGCATTTTCAAAGGAGCAATTGCTAGAGTACAACCCAGCCCTGGGCGGTGAAGTATGGGAAGGAGACTGAAGTGCTTCTTAGCACAGGTTTGTTCTCAGACTCTCCCTCTGCCTCAGGCCTTTCCTGTGGGTCACCTTCAGTGGACACACTAATTCTAGCAGCAGTGAGTGACATCTTGGGAAAGAGCTGGATAGCTGAGATGTTAGGATGGAGAGGAAGGACAGAAGAGGCTGTCTCTCCAGTGGGATTTACCCCTGACGAGCAGATCATTGTGTGGAGGCCTTCGTGTGTGGTACAACTACCTGTGGCACATTTGGAGAAGCACAGCAGCCTTTAATGCACTTGCGCTGCCGGCACCACATTTCAGTTCTATAAAATGGAAAGAAAAATAAGACCTACTTCTGCCTCTGTTTTTAGCAGTTTGACTTAGGCGCTCCCTGTGTATTTTTTCTGCCCCATCCAAATAAGAATTTGAAAGCATTAACACAAGACAGATGTAACTATCTGTATGGCTGTCCTGTTAGTAGATGTGACTTTGACCTATTCCTCAGAATGACATGGTTTCGGTATGCTTGTGTCATGTTAAATTTAGGCTTACAATTTTGACAGTTGGTGACAATGTTCTAGCCCACTTTCCCCTTCTTTGGTTGCTTCTTTTATATGATTATGCTAGGCAACCAGCAGAAGCCGGGACTAACCTACTGAGTGCTCCTGGCCTTCCAGCCTTCCAGAGTGTCCACTTGTACATTTCACAAATGCCCTCTGCCTTGCCATTAGGTAGCAAGTCTGACTGGTCACACAGTAAAGGTTTTATTCTTCGGTGTGTGACATTTTCTCCCCATTTTCTAATGACCTGCATGTGGCAGTTTTCTGCCTCTGTTGGGGGCTCTGTGCATTCTTTAAGGAACATTTGCCCACAGGACCTTTGACAAACAGATGCATCCAGGATACTGTTGTTTGTATTCTGTGGTGAGTCCCATACAGTGCCGTGGCCTGGTTCTCATGGCAGTGCTTTGCAGGCTCCTCTTCCCACTGCTAGAACTGGCTGAGTAAACCCTGGTCCAGCCACCCGGTGAGTGATCTGAACACAGCCCTAAAGAGTCAGCTGGGGAGGGTTAGGGAGGACAGCTCACCCATGATATTGCGGTAGCTTGCTCTTGAAAGAGAAACCAAGCTTTTACAGGTTGAGGGTCCTCTTTAGTATCTCAATTCAAGGAAGAACAGTACTATTGGAACACCAGATCTGGTGCTCTGTACTGCTGTGGCCACTTTAAAGGAAGTGTATTGGTGTTGCCTGGGACACGTGCCTAGAATTGCTATTGGCCAGTGCTTAAAATGCAGGAAAGCAGTATTTTCCTTTTAGCTGAGAGGAAAGATGAATGGAGAAGGAAATAGCCTGACAGTTGGTTCTGAGGCAGAGCTGTGAGGGTGGAATTTAGGGCCCCTTAAAGAGATTGAATTCCAGACAGGCACAGGGGAGTACTTAAAGTCTGGTGTGAATGACAGACGCAGAACAGTGAAATTGCTATATGCATGTTGGGACATTATGTAGTTCAGCATATTCTTCCCAAAGAGGATGTTTTGGTCGGCAGTAGGCACATCCCAGAGGCAGAGGCAGGTAGAGCTCTATGAGTTTAGAGGTCAGCCTGGCCTATAGAGCAAGTTCCAGGCCAGCTAGGGCCCTGAGACCTCATGACCAATTTAAAAAAAAATCTGTTATTTTTTTTTTTGAAAATGATCATAGATTTTTCATACCTAGGAAGGCATATCTTAATATAAAATAAACAGTTTCACTTAAATTGTAATTAAACAACATGTTTGTGTATTGTAACATTTAGGGTATTTGCATTAGAGGAAACATCCCCAAAAGGCTAACATCTGAGGAACAAAACAGGCCCTAGCTGTCTTGGACAGTGGACATTCCCTGGCTTGCTTATGCAAGGCTTTTGTCAGGAGTTCTTCCATGCTGACCTTAAGGCTGAATGAAGAGTTCAGTCAGTTGAAGTCTGAGGGACACTTGGAATGGGGCCATGATAAACCTGGGGGACAAGCTTGAGCTCTTAGACCTTTTTAATCATTCATTTTTACTAGGAGCTTTGGCGAGCCCAGAGTCTACGTGCTTGTGACTACTCTGGGCCATATCAGCGCCGCCAGTGGGACATCACTGTTTCTGCAGCAGCTATGTGCTGTTCCTGTTGTGTGTACCCCACGCTAAAATTCGGCATTGAATACAGTGGAAACTGTTCTTCAGGGCTGGCAGAAGGGAGCAGGATAGATTGCTGGTGTGGATAGTGCAGTTTCTAGCTATTGAATGCTCTACTCGCTGTGGTATCCTGAGTTATCTGTGGCTTTGGTGGAAGCATTCAGTTGGCTTGGTGGCCTTGTGTGTAGAGAATCTCGGTCAAACAGGTAATAGCTGGTTCTGAGTAGATGTCTGTGGAATCCATGTGGGAAAAGGATGAGCCTTGCTGCTCTGTGTTGTAAATCTTGTTGGGGAGTTTTTGAGTACTGGCATGTTTATTATGTTTTAAGGTGTGGGGCATTGATTCTAGAAGAGAACAGAACATGCCGTTTAAGTAATGTTTAGTTGTTAGTAGACAGTGAGATTTTGAAAATGAATATGTTTACATTTGTATATTAACTGCCAGTGAGATTCTTTCTGCCTGGGGGACCTGATGGGAGTGTCAGCTGTGGCACTGGTGCTGCCCAGTGCTCTGGAGTGAGAGTTCACTCATCTAGGAGCCTGCCTGCCTCAGGTGTTGCTAGATGTCAGTGTGGTGAGGAGACTTGAGTTTTAGGGGTCCATGTAGCCTAGCCCTATGGCTACTGGAGATGCTGCTTCCCTTGGGACTGTACAAAGCCTTCTATATCCAGTATGATTGTTTTTGTGGCACCCAAGAATGTGCCAGTGAAAGGTATGGCAGCGGTTGGGAACCTGGACGCATCCTCAGGGTTGCCACAGAGCAGGGAGACTACATGGCCTGAGTGTAGAGGGACCATCGATGGGTGTGCCTGCCCGGCTATGAGGGACCATCGATGGGTGTGCCTGCCCGGCTATGCTCGTGGACAAGCAGCTTTTGAGTAGACAGTGGTTTGGGGGAATGGAATGTGGCGGACACCTTGTTGGACGGGGCAGGGATGTTCACTTACTGTCTTAGCTGTAGTGACTGAATCTGAAAGTTAGGCAGGAGGCAGAAAATGGGTCTTTGGTACCTCTTAGCCATAGAGATGGGAGATCTACAGTGCCTGGAGACCTGGGTAGGAGGCCTCTGGTACAGCTCTCTGGTGGTCTTGTACTGCTTGGGGCTGCCCATTAGCCTTGAAGAGGCCATGGGGACTGGATTAGACATTTTGGAAGCCTCAGTTAGGATAGATAAGCTGCTTGGACTCTGGTGAGAGGGGCAGACCCGTGAAGAAGGAGCCAGTAGAGGTCACCCACCCTGACCACGCGCTCTCTGTCAGCGTCACATACCACCCAGGAACTTCTGTTTTCATGTTTATGTGTACCAAGAATGCCATGCATGGCTCTGCGCTGTTCCTAATCCCATCTTCTCAGTGTCCCCAAGTACTTTGCAAATGCTACTGACCTTCGAAAGCTGTTAATGAACCCAACCCAAGCGGGCAGGGAGGATGTTGTCACACCCAACATGTCAGTGTTTCAAGTTCAGCATTTCCACTTTGGAAGTATAATCTCCAAGTACAGAGGTTTTGGTTCCTGTGGCATGAGTTTGTGCACCCCTTATCTCGTGGGTAAAGCTTTTCAACCAAAGACCTCGTAACAGCTGTTGAGGCTGTTTCCACTGCTTGGTGGTGGACTTGTCTCTAACAGGCTCCACGTGCACACAGTTAGCCCAAAGCCAGCTGACTTGCCAGAGCGGCTGTTTCCAGTGTGGTGGTGTTGAGTGGAGGTCCTGAGGAGAACCTTGGCGTAGAGCCTTTGTTCTGAGATAATCAAGTGACGCAGGGACATCCATGAGGCTTTTAAGTTGTGTAGCCTTTTATTTTCAGAGTGACTTTTGAATGTAAAGTATTGTGACATAGTATAAATGTTTTGTGGGAAATTTGTACTTTGAATAAAATAGAAACCACACCTAGTGATAACATATGCATGCTACTTTGGAATGTTGAAATTGATGCTCTTGAATTTTCTGTCATATGTCCTGTAGTGAGAGTCTCAGAATCTTGTCCAGAGGGAACCCTTAGCAGTTTAGCTCAGCAGGTTCTGGCCGTACACAGTGGCTTAATGCTGTCCTGTTGCTTGAGCTTTTTGTCGCTTGAGCTTTTTGTGTGAAGACAGGAAGATACTTCTTCCTGGGGTTGAATTTATGATTAAGATACCAGGTCCATATTGATTTTATTTTATCTTATTGTATGAACAGTGTCTGGCCTCTCTGTAAGTGTATCAGGTGTACCCGCCCTGTGTGGCAGAGTCCAGGGGAGGGCATTGGAGTTCTTGGAGCTGGAGTTCTAGAGAGTTGTTGGCTGCCACGTGGGTGCTGGGAACCGAACCTGTGTCCCTTGCAGGAGCAGCAAGTGCTCTTAATCGCTGAGCCAGCGCTCCCGCTCCCATGTTGGTAATTTGTAAATACCTTCCTAAAGAGGTTGAAGTAATTTGGGTGGGTTTTTTATCTTAAGGATCTGAGGGTAAAGTGGGGAACTCACCCATCTATGTGTTCTAAAGGAGTAAAGGTCATCCTGCCTCCATTAGAGTCCTCCCCAGCTGCTCACCACCCACAGTTCTAAAAAAGCCCTGTTCAGTATTTGTTTCCTTCCCTTTGTCACTTTGTGGTGCAGCATAAACTGCTGTGGAACCTTTAAGGCTCCCGTAGTTCTGACTGTTGCACCTTCTTCAAGGTAAGTAAACATGGATGCAGAGATTGTTCTGAACTCAGATGAGATTTTTAATATTGCTGTGTGTTAAATGCTCTTTCACAGTTTTTTTCAGAAAGTAACTTGTGCACCTGGGCTTAGGACACCAGGCCCGAAATCTTTTGTTAGGGAAACACACAGTGTTACCTGACGCCCAGGCTGCACACTGCTCAGCGGACCATTGTGTGTGATGCTGTTTCCTTAATTGAATTAGTGTTTTGGTGGACTTCACATTTATATAAGTTTTATAATAGATTTTATAATCTTCAGTTTTCAAAATCACTTTATTTATAATTTTTTCAGGAGATAAATCTCCCCCTAAACTTGAACCATCAGATGCATTACCTCTTCCTTCAAACTCGGAGACTAATTCAGAACCACCAACCCTCAAACCAGTAGAACTCAACCCCGAGCAGAGTAAACTATTCAAAAGAGTCACATTTGATAATGAATCACATAGCACTTGCACTCAGAACGCACTGGTAAGCGGACACCCTCCAGAGCCCACCCTCGCCAGTAGTGGCGATGTGCCGGCGGCGGCGGCGGCCTCCGCAGTGGCGGAGCCATCAAGCGATGTAAACAGACGCACTTCTGTTCTCTTCTGCAAATCGAAAAGTGTAAGCCCCCCAAAGTCTGCCAAGAACACTGAAACCCAGCCAACTTCTCCTCAGCTAGGGACCAAAACCTTTTTGTCTGTAGTCCTTCCGAGGTTGGAGACTCTACTGCAGCCAAGGAAAAGGTCGAGGAGCACATGTGGAGACTCCGAAGTGGAGGAGGAGTCCCCGGGAAAGCGCCTGGACACAGGTAAATGTCAGGGCAGTTCTCTCCCTGCATCTTAGATAAAACCAAACCATGCTGCTGTTTTTGCAGCATCCTCTCAGCTGTAAGCTGTTTCAAGGCAGTGGCCACTCAGCCTCTTGGGCCTCCCAGCAGCCCAGCAGCCCCACCCTCCTTTGTTCCTTTCTTCTTTCTCTGTGGTTGATCACACTTTGACTTTGAATGTGGCTTAATTGAGTACCTTGAGTGTGTGTGTGTGTGTGTGTGTGTGTGTGTGTGTGTGTGTATGTGTGTGCGTGCGCGCCGTAAACTGGGACCTGGGAATGGCCACACTTGGCACTAGGTGCCCAAGGGGGTGGGGGGTCTCTTAAAAGCAGTTCCCACAAACTCAGAACTATCAATTTGAACCTGAACCTTCCTTTATTGAAAGCTGAGCTCTCTGAAAATATTCTGTCATCTCATTACTTATAACACTTCATACTTGACTTAGGAGTATTGTAATGTTCCCTTGATATTTTTGTATCTTTGTGCACTTGACTGGTAAGTACATGCCAGGGTACATGCACTACTAATGCCTGGTAAAATCATACTCAAACATTTCTGGTAAGCTTTTTTCTTTTTTAATAGAGGTAGTCTTTTTTTTTTTTTTTTTTTTAATGATACATTTGCTGAGTAGTGGTGGCTCATGCATTTAATTTTAGCACACTGGGGGCACAGGCAGGCAGAGCTTTATAAGTCTGAGGCCAGCCTGGTCTAAAGAGAGAGTTCTAGGATAGCCAGGGCTACACAGAGAAACCCTATTTCAACAAAACAGAAAGCTAAATGCGTTTGGTTAGGGACATACATGTGGGGTGGGGTTGGGGAATAAATCTTCAGAGAACCAGAAGCTGATTGATTGTCTTCTCTCACTCTGGGGTTGAACTCGTAATCAGCTTGGTAGCATGCTGAGCCATCACTTAGGCCTACTATAAACCTGAGAAGTTGTATTTTCTAAGACCATGCACCTATATCTTTAGCACCTATGTGGAAATTCCCTGGGCTGTGCCTAAGGAACACTGGCTTGGCTTCCTACAGCCTCCTTCTGTCTGATCCCTAGATTAAACCTAGAAGAGAAGGGGTGTTTGTGTTCTTAAATGATGATTGCCAGCCTCAGATGGGTTGTGCAGCGTCTGCTTTCTGTGTGAGGCAGGTTTGCACTTTGGTTTTTGGTTCTAGATACCTAGATTGGTGTCTTGCTTTCCTGTTGCTGTGAAGAGACACCACGACAAAGGCGGCTGATTGACTTTGTGGCTTTTTGGTTCTTGAGGGTTAGTCCATGCCCATCTGGCAAGTGGGGAGCACAGCAGGTAGGAAGCATGGCAGACATTCCCGCAGGCCTGCTGCTGGAGAGCTGGCCAAGTGCCTACGTCTGGTCCATAAGCTTGGGGGTGGTGGAGGGAACTGGAAATAACTTGGGTTTTGAAACCTTAAAACTGGTGACACCTCCTTCCAATAAGGTCATATCTCCTAATCTTCCCCAACAGTTACACTAACTGTGGACAAACATTCAGATACATGATCCTCTGGGGGACGGCTTCATTCAGATCACCACACTCCATTCCTCGGGCCCTTGCAGGCTTGTGGCTGTATCACAATGCAAAGTGCATCTAGTCCAACTTCAGAAGTCCCCATTGTCTCATAATTTAACCAGTTTGAAAGTTCACAGTCTTCTGAGACTCCTAATTTTAACCTCCTTGTAAAGGCAAATTTAAAAAATCCTGTACTTGCTACATACAATGGCACAGAAAATACATTAGCATTCCAAAAGGAATGCCTGGTGAGGAGATACTAGAGCACAGCAAAGCAGGGCGAACTCCCAATCCTATAGCTCTGTCCGGTGTCAGGACTGAGATGGCTCTTCCTTCCAGCCTCGCTGACAGACAAGCATCTCTGTAATAAGCTGGCAGCATGCTGTGTTTGTAGCTCTCCTTGGTAGACATCCCATGACTTTGGAAACTTCAGCATCTTGAGGTCTCCAACACAATTGAGGCTTTTCTCTGACAGCCTCACACAGCAGCCTTTCTGACTTCCCCATGCAGGGCTTGACCTGCCACGAACCTGGTTTCAGTGGCTTTCCTTAACAGGAGGAAGATTCCACAACTCCTGTTATTCCTATATCCTATATCCACTCCTTTATTCCTCTATCCTTTAAGACCAGACCAAGTCAGAACCACCAGGCTGAGGAGCTGCCAACTTGGGATGCAACTTGGCCCTGCTTGAATTACATTGGCAGAAGCTTTGATTTGTTGTTGCTTTTTAGGAACAGATCGTTCCTCAGCCCTTCTCACAAGGGTTAGCTCATCCTAAGGATACCACTCCGTTTATTCCTTTTCTCCTTATCTCTGTCAGCACAATCTTGGCTCCAACACTCAATTTTGTGGTGTTTCTTTTCTCCTTAAACTCTGTGTTTTTGTTTTCCTTTTTCCCACTTGTTCTTTTTCATTGTAGATACACAATTGTAGAATGATTACTAATAACTATATAACAGAATTTATTAGGTTAACCCCTTCCCTCAGTTCTGATTTAGTTTCAGGCTGATTTTTGTTCTTGTGTTTCTAAGACAGGGTTTCTTTGTAATACTGGCTGTCCTGGTCCTGTTCTAGACTTGCCTGCCTCTACCTCCCAAGAGCTGGAATTAAAGGCATGTACCACCACATCCTGGCATCTCTGGCTGATTCTTAGGTTAAGGACAAAAGCCTCCACATTCTTTGCAGAAATGTCCAAGAATGGTCTTTAGCCCAGTTGCTAATGTTGATTTCCTCTGAAACCTCTTGAACTGGGCCTCCCTAGTCCACACTGCTTTCAAGATTGTCTTCCAAGCCTCCTATTAGGATGGCTTATTAAACCCCACATACAGTGTTCAACTACCTTTTTATCTAGAGTCCCAAAGTTTTCCAAAAAGCACCATGGTCAGGCCTGACACCCCATACTCCCTGGTACCAGCTTCTGTCTTAGTTACCTTGCTGTTGCTGTGAGGAGTAACTCGTAAAAGCAAGCATTTAATTCATGGCTCGTGGTTCCATAGAGTTAGAGGCCATCACCATCATGGTGTTGAAGACTTAGCTGAGAGCTTGTATCTGACCCACAGCGTGAGTCAGAGAAAGGGGATGCTAGCCTAATGGCAGGCCTGGGCTTGGAACCTGAAAGGCCATCCCCATCAGAACAATTCCTGCAACAAAAGCCACACCGCTAAATGTTTCTAAACAGTTCCACCAACTGGGCCAAGTATTCAAACGTGATCCGGTGGGGATTCTCACTCAGACCACCCTGGCCAGGTACTCTGGAGTTGGCTGTTCTTGCCTGCATGTCAGCAGTGAGCAGCACATGGGTCTTGCTGATGAGGGAGTTCCTGGAACCTTGTTAGGTGGCACAGTCAGAGTTGGGAGGGCAAGGCTGGCCTGGTAGTGGCAGTGGACTATTGACAACTCTTCATCTTTCTTTCTCCATCTGAGTTAACTGGCCTAAAGCACCTTACACCCTGAAGAGCATTTCTTGCCAAAGTCAATAAATTGTGATTTTTTTTTTTGTTACCAAAAATTTTTTTCAAATCTTATTTCTTTGTGTGTGTGTGTGTGTGTGTGTGAGAGAGAGAGAGAGAGAGAGAGAGAGAGAGAGAGAGAGAGAGAGAGCGAGTTAGGGAGTAGGGAGTATGAAAACACACATTTCCCTCTCTCTGGCACCTCATGGCAAGCTGTTGTGTACTGTGGAGCCCCTTTGTAATTTTTTTTTTTTTTTTTTTTTGGATTTGGTTTTTTCCAGACAGGGTTTCTCTGTGTAGCCCTGGCTGTCCTGGAACTCACTCTGTATGCCAGGCTGGCCTCAAACTCAGAAATCCACCTGCCTCTGCCTCCCAGAGTGCTGGGATTACAGGCGTGGGCCACCACCTCCCAGCTAATTTTTTTTTAATGTGTGTACGTGCATGTGTGCATATGTGTTGGTGTTTGCATGCATGGCACAGTGTGTGTGTGTGGGGGGGGGGGGTCAAAAGATTGTCTCTACCCTGTGGGTTCCAGCATGCATTAGACTTGTGCAGCAAGTACTTGTTCACTGACCCAGCTTGGTGACCCTTTCAAAACAATTTGAGACAAGCTGGTCTTGAACCTTTTCTATAACAAAGGCCTTAACTCATTAGCCTCTTAACCTCTGAAGTAGCTGAAATCCCAGACCTGTACTAGTAGGCCCAGCTAATTTCATTTTTATTTTGCACTCACTAGTTTTGTAGAAATTTCGCTCAGTGCCCTCTTGTTTTGATGAGTTGGTAATAGCACTTTAAGATCCAATAACACTTGGTTTTGATGAAGCAATTTTAATATGCCACAGAAAGTAGATTGAAACTAAAGTTCAGTTCTTGTTGGGAGTTTCTCAAACTATATAGCTTTAGCATTTCTTAGCCACATTTAGTGAAAGACTCTGGAGTCTTTTTGAGCTCACTGAAAATCCTTTGTCATGGAATGCTGTGCTCTGCTGCTCAGTGAGTATCTCAGTCCCAGGTGATGTGTGTGCATAGGGTGACTTCTCACCTCCTCAGGGTTCATATCCATCATCAGCAGAAAGTGTATTGACCCTCTTAAGACCCTATAGCAAAAACCTTTGCCGTGTCACTGCTGTCCAGAGCCCCTGCTGGGCACCTGGCAGCTTCTGCCCAGGAACCTGGTTAGCCATGTGGGGGCTCTGCTGGACCATGTGTCACCTGTGTGGGCTACTAATCCTGAGTTCATAACATGTTATGTGTTTGCACATCTCAGTTCTTTTCTGTGTTCTCAGTGATAATGGTGAGTCCCAAGGAATCTTAACTTTAGTATGTGTGACCTCCAGTGCCTTTGATCCTGACTGAAATGGAGATTTCTGCTTTCTTATTCCAGAATGGCAGTAGATTTCAGTGGATGCATGATGAATTCCTAATCGCACTCCTGAGCAGCCGGGAGCCTTATTAGCACTAAGATCTGACCCTCAGGAACAGGAGGCGTCCACTGCTGCATCTGCCTGGCCCGTGGTGGGCCAGGCCTGGGCTGAATGGGCCCTTCCTACCATCGGTGCTGGCTGGGCCTCCACTTGAACCTTCTGGTGCTCTCTGCGCACCTGGATTTCTTGTTTCAAGTTGCAGTTCTTCGCTGTTTGAGGACTTGGAGTATTCAGAACCTTCTGATCTTTTCCAGGTTCATCTGGCACTGAACTTTAGGGGAAATCTCTGGTGCTCTCCAGTGCACTGCAAGATTCCAAGTTAGATTAAGTATGGACTTACTTTCTTTAAAACTGCCCACTCACAGGCCTCGGCTTGCTCAAGCCTGCAGAGCATGGTGTGACTATTTTTATGGTTATCATATTTTTTGGAGCTGGCTCTGTTTCGTAGTTTTTTTTTTACTCTGCCTGTTTATTTCCATCAATGGACCATCAGGCGAGGACCTGTGTCACCTCTTACTCATACTCTGTGGTCTGGAGATTCTCAATGAAATGTATAGTGTGGTGGTGGTGAGCAAGTGAAATGGCTTCCGTGGCCGTAGACTGGAGGGAGGAAGTGACTCCTGCCCTTGCAGTCAGACTAAATGGCTTCTCACTGTTTCCCAGGTTCTCAGTTAACCACTAATGTGCCTGGGTAGCTCACTCTTTGGATTCTAATCCTTTTCTGTTAACCTCGACTTGGACTGGAGTTCTGCTCAGTAGCCGCTTGGAATGCAAAGCCTCTGCTGCCTCCTTGCCTTGCTCTTAGGTC
Source organism: Apodemus sylvaticus (assembly GCF_947179515.1). Lineage (NCBI taxonomy): Eukaryota > Metazoa > Chordata > Mammalia > Rodentia > Muridae > Apodemus > Apodemus sylvaticus. The sequence goes on along the minus strand of NC_067488.1, from coordinate 57,326,053 downwards.
TTGAGGATCACAGTGGAATCATCTGCTGAGCCGTCCTCAAAACAGACACTCAGACACACCCTTGGAGGAGCTCTTGTCCTGGGCCAGCGTACCCCTCTCTAAGCCCAGCAGTTGAGAGGAGCCTGGTGCCTGAGCAGATGGCTCTTGGTGCCTCAGTCTTCCTGGTGCTATAGCAAGCAGAACCTGCTATAGCTTGGACAACACAATCCAACAGTTTGAGCCTCATCCTGAGCACATCCAGAACTGACCTGTGATGACTGTGGGTTCCGGTTAGGGCGTCTTGGTCTAGGTGTCTGAAGGGACTGTACACACACACACTGCCCTCATGGGCCTGATTAGAGCGCCTTACCTGGTTGTTCGCATCTCTTATTTCTTTGTTCTCTATCTGACTTCCTCCTTTCTTCTCTATCAGTGTTTCTTGGATTATTAAGCATTGCTAGTCTAGTTGGAACCTGTGCAAATAATCTGCTAAGCCAAATATCTGAGAAGTCCTTTTGCAACGACCCTTAGGAGGGCATTTTGGCGTGGCCTCTGGCCTGTTTTGGCCATGTGCAGCTGTGTCTTCATAGACTGTACTTAATGAAAAGCAGAGTGGTGGCTGGGGTGGTATTTATTGTTCACTGTGCTTTTATTGAAAGGTGGAAAGAGATGCACTCAATGTAAAGTTCTTTTGGAGACAAAAAAGTAAAGTGTCATCAGAGGACATCTATTGCTTTTGCTGCCACCCTTAAAAGGTTGCATTCCTGGCCCTGGGCACAATATCCAGCCTGGGACACAAGCTTGTTGATGTGCAATAGGTGAGAACAAGCTGGAGCTTTGGGCAACATAACCCTGTGCTGTGTCAGATGAATCAGTGGGCCCTGGTGAGGTATCTCTGATGGTGGGTGTATCAGCAAGGGTGCACTCAGTGACTACGATCTCAGGCATATCTGGTAGGCCATATGGGTTCTGTAGCGGGTGGAAAGTCTGGTCAGTGTAACTTACCAGGCCTCACATTCTCCCTTGCTGCCTGCCGCCTGTGAACTCTTGGCATTGTGCAGCTTGGGAGCTCAGGGTGGAAAGGGTCACGTCCCTGCTTTTCCTGCCTGCTTCTCAGCTTTGCAAGTAGACCACCTGGGACTTCTCCTTGGCCTGTGGGTGAGAGCCTCCCTGTGGGGGAGACCTGAGCACCTCAGGGGACCCTTTATTGGCCACTCTGTGTACCCCAGTTGTTCTGTAGAAGACCTGGGCCAAGGGGGAGCTTTTAGGGAGGCTGTGGTAGTTAAAAGGCTGGGGCTGGGCCTACCTTGGGACACCATTGCAGTGATAACTTTTGTGGGTTCCTTTGGGCTTGAGTAAGGTGTTTGAACTCTGTCTTAGTCTTTGGGGACCTCAGGACCATCTGTGACATATGCTTGGGGTCCTTGGCTTTGAGTAGGAGCCAGCTCACCCTTTTTGTTTTGTCAAGAGCAGCAGGCATATGTGCGATCTTCTGCAATAAGCTTCAGTACTGGGAGGGCACTTCCCTCTCCTTCCTCAGCCAATTGGAGAGTTACTGCAGGAAGTCCGTCACAGAGCGAGGCAGAGACACAAAGCTCTTTACCTGGCTTTATGTCAAAGCCATGTCTTCTTCAGACAGTGGCTGAAAGAGCTTTTTAAGCTTGTGTCCCCGCCCATGTAGCCTCTCAGGGCGTGTCCAGTGCCTTGGAAGCCCACAAGAATCTGATTGGGCCATGCAAGCACTGTAGTCCTGTTTGGGCTGTTGCACCCTTTGAAAAGCAGGCCTGGGGAACTGCTTTGCTCAGCGGCCCTAGGGGTCTCTGCTGGAAGCTTCTCAGGTTTCATAGTGGCTCTGCCAGCTTTTCAGGGTGTTCTGTGTTTTTATGTAATGTGTGAAAACTTTCTGTAAACTTAGGAGCCCAGATGCAGTGTGCCCTAGTAATTAAACACTTGGGAAAATGAGAGAGACATTTAATCATATTTTTTTCTCTTTTCAAAGTTATAAACTTTCTCTTAGTTTTTCTAAGTCCCCCCCCCCCCGGGGGGGGGCTGTTTAGGCCCTGACAAGGCACCTTGCTTTAAGTAAAGCTGCTGCCATCCTGAACACCGTGTGTGTGTGTGTGTGTGTGTGTGTGTGTGTGTGTGTGTGTGTGTGTGTGTGTGAGAGAGAGAGAGAGAGAGAGAGAGAGACCTCAGGGGTCTGCTCTGCCTAGCCATGGCAGATGACTATGGGCTTGTAGTCTTCTAAGATCATGAGTCCTGGAGCAAGGGCTCTGCCGCTTGTCTGTCCATCCAGGTGACAGGGCTGTCTCTGTCAGCAGGTGTCCATGTCCCCCTTGTGTGTTGCTCTCATCCCCCCACCCCCCCCCCCACCCCCAGGGCAGCACCATGCTCTCCTGCCTCCTAAGAATTCGTGAGGCCCTTTAGGAGAGGGGTGTAGTTTCTTTCCTGTCTTGTGTCTTCTGCTTTGCCAGTGAGCAAACAGGAAGCTTCTGAGAAGCACAACAGGTCCTTTCACAGGTGTGGGGGAATGCAGTGGAGGCCTTATGATCTAGACAGTCACCTCATACTTCTGAGAAAATGGTTTTCAAAATTAAGTTTACATGTTTTACTTTGGAAAATAGTGTTTACATTTTTACGGTTATATGGGGAAGATGGGTAAACAAAAAAAGTGTTGTCTGTCTGTCTGCTGTTCCTGTCCCCTTCCCTTTCTTAAGCTGGTGCAGCCAGAAGGAGCCAGGCAAGCACACAACCTGGGGCCCTGACCTTGTGATTCGGGGAGGCCTGCAAGACTATGGGTGCACGTGCCTTTTCCTACTTACTGACTTAAGTTCAGGGTCAAACTTGCTTGTAAGGGATATGGTGATTGCCTTGACTCAGATTTGTCTTTATTAAAATACTTTACAAATATCCAGATGATGTGGCTGTGTCTGTGCAGACATTATACCTGACGTACACCTTGGCAGCGTGGCTCAGCTTCCAGCCAGGCTCTAGATTCTTCGGAGCCTGGGGACCTGACATTGCTCAGATGAATTGGGCCCACACTTGCTAGTTTAAAGTGTTTTATCCAGCCACGGTGGTGGCACACACCTTTAATCCCAGCACTTGGGAGGCAGAGGCAGGTGGATTTCTGAGTTCGAGGCCAGCCTGGTCTACAGAGTGAGTTCCAGGACAGCCATGGCTACAACAGAGAAACCCTGTCTCGAAAAAAAAAACCCTAAAAATAAAAAAGTAAAATAAAGTGTTTTATCCATATTTTTAAAAAGTTCTTGTTGATATTGATATTTATATACATACGTATATACATATATGTATATACATATACACACATATACACATACATACATACATACACATATATACATACATATACACATATATACACACACACACATACATATACATATATATAATTTTTTTTTTTGCTGGTAGTCAGACCCAGTGCCTTGCTTGCCTGCTATGCGGGTGCTCCCCACTGGGCTGTACTGCCCTCTCTTCTCTTCTCTTCTCTTCTCTTCTCTTCTCTTCTCTTCTCTTCTCTTCTCTTCTCTTCTCTTCTCTTCTCTTCTCTTCTCTTCTCTTCTCTTCTCTTCTCTTCTCTTCTCTTCTCTTCTCTTCTCTTCTCTTCTCTTCTCTTCTCTTCTCTTCTCTTCTCTTCTCTTCTCTCTCCCTCTGTCTCTTCTTTCTCTCTCTCTTCCTTGTTTTTGTTTTTAAAGTCTAATTTTCTATATTAGTCTCTACAGTTCCATATGCTTGTGTGTTTTTGTGTGGAGTACTGTAATGCCCACCACACCAGGGCACTGGGGGGGCTCTTGTCTAGTGGACAGTCTAGTTTTGATGTAAGCTCACAGACCTTACCACATGTGATCTGCCAACTTGGGAAGTGGTGCCAGTTTCTTTTTGCCTTGCACTCGTGTTGAGCATGTGCGGCGCTGCTCTGAAGCCTTGTTGTGCCCCGCTGTGCTCATTTTACTAAGCAGTGCCTCTGCGGTCGTCTGCGGGGTCACAGGAGAGAGATGAGATGCAGGCTTTGTGTACAGAATGCTGTTTGTGGTGAGTTGCTCAGGTGGTAGACTGCTTACCTAGCACGCACAAACCTTTGGGCTTGAACCCAGCACCACACACAACAGAGATGGAAGCAAGAAGATAGAAATCAAGAGAACCTGGGCTCGATGAGACCCTGTCTTACAAAAGCAAAGTTATTGGAAAGCATTTTACATGTTAACGAAGAGAGAACCGTAGGGATGACTTGGGCTAGAGCTACTGCTCTGGTGTGTCTGTGACCGTGCGTCTGTCTGCCTCTTGCGTTCCAGGTCTCACCAATGGTTTTGGGGGTGCTAGGGGTGAGCAGGAGCCAGGCGGCGGCCCAGGCAGGAGAGCCGCGCCCCGCAGGCGCTGTGCGTCTGAATCCAGTATCTGCTCCAGCAACAGCCCACTCTGCGACTCAAGGTAGGCCTGTCTTCTGGGGCTGAGCCTGACTTCTGAAAGACTGCCCCGGGGTTAGTTCATGTGTGTGCTCTGCTACTCAGGGATAGTTTCCCATAGGATAAATTGATCTGCTTAGTAGGTATTTTAGGGTTTCTATTCCTGTATAAACATCCTGACCAAGAAGCAAGTTGGGTAAGAAAGGGTTTATTCAGCTTATATTTCCACACTGCTGTTTATCACCAAAGGAAAGTCAGGACTGGAACTCAAGCAGGTCAGGAAACAGGAGCTGATGCAGAGGCCATGGAGGGATGTTACTTACTGGCTTGCTTCCCCTGGCTTGCTCAGCCTGCTCTCTTACAGAACCCAAGAATGTCAGCCCAGAGATGGTACCCCCATAAGGGGCCCTCCCCCTTGATCACTAATTGAGAAAATGCCCCACAGCTGGATCTCATGGAGGCACTTCCTCAAGGGAGGCTCCTTTCTCTGTGATAACTCCAGCTTGAGTCAAGTTGACACACAAACCCAGCCAATACAGTAAGATTTAACTGAAGTCAGAAGTTAATTTAAGTTAGTATATAATTAACTTGTACTTTCCAGATCTTTTCTCTTACTAAGATTGTGGTGTGTAGTGCCCTGCTTATCTCTACTGAGGTGGCCGTTCTGTCAGTGGGTAAGGGTGACCCAAGGGGCCTCCTGGGACAGGCTTACTTTTCTTGGGTCTCCATGCCGCATTGTCCCTTGGCAGCCTGGCACCTGGGACAGGATGGAGCCACAGGCAGGAGACTCTAACCTGTGGTCTCAGGTTGACTCATCTGCTTTTCCCCCAAAGCTTTAGTACACCCAAGTGTGGGCGAGGGAAGCCTGCCCTTGTGCGAAGGCACACACTGGAAGACCGCAGTGAACTGATATCTTGTATTGAAAATGGAAACTACGCCAAGGCAGCCAGGATTGCAGCTGGTAAGTTGAGATGCAGACAGTGGGTGGAAAGGCAAGGTCTGCTCTTGGCCTGGGGCTGAGTCAAGCCCCCCCACATTTGAGGAAAGGAGTCAGCATGTGCTTAACTCACTGACAGGAGCATCTGGAGGATTGCTGGAGGGCTTCAGGCTTGTCCTGAGCTGCATTGTAGTAGTTTCTGATCATCAGATTTGTAAAGGACAAGATCTGTTGAGGATATCTGCTTTTTAACTGGATGTGTCACAGCAGGGTGATCATTCCTAGCTTTCCGCCACAGTGCAAGGGAGGGGTGCCTGCTGGGCTGATGCTGATTTTCCTGTCAGTGCACCAAGCCAGCTCCAGGGATAGAAATACTTGCTGTTTGATTGAGATTGAGAGGGGCCGGAGACGGCAGGGAATCTGCTGTGGCCATAGAGGCTGCAGTGCAGTATGATAGGAGTGTCGGAGGTCCTGAGTTACAGAGAAGCTAATAGATTCTGCTGCTGTGAGGGGGGACCACATTTACCAACAGTAGTCAATGAGGCCTGTCCACAGTGGGCGGGGAGGTGAGTCCTGGACTGCTAGACATACTTGGCGAGGCTCAGAAGAGCAAGGTGGTGGTAGTTTAGAGCAAGCAGGACTTGAATTTGGCTGTTGGGTTGTGTAGTAGTCATCTAGTACATGCTAAGGATCCCATCTTTAGAATAGAGATTCAAGTATGGTGAAGTACAGGGGACCTGAAGTCGTAGGCTTTAGAACTGGGGCTGGTGGGAAGCAGGGAGGCCTTTGACAGGCTCCTAGACCTCACTTCCACTAGGGGAACAGTGAGGTAATCTGCTTCTCTTTAGACTGAGGTGGCGCTATAGAACTGTCCTGCTCCAGCCGCTGGGAAGCCAGGGCTGAGAGGAGTGGGACTTTTTCTAGCCCCAGGCTTAGTGTTTGTGCTGGGTGTGTACTGGGCTTCCCTGCTTGGTCTGATTCTGGTGTTCCCTTTTTCCTAGAGGTGGGACAGAACAGCATGTGGATTTCCACGGATGCTGCTGCCTCCGTCCTGGAGCCCCTGAAGGTGGTGTGGGCCAAGTGCAGCGGCTACCCCTCATACCCAGCACTGGTGAGTCAGTCAGTGGCAGTGAGTGAGGTACTCTGGGGGGGGGGGCTGGGGAGGGACCCAGTGCAGGCCGTGTGATGCCACAGGCGTGTGACTGTCATAGCTCTGAAGGCAGGTGTGTGGATGGCTGTGAGCTTGTGAGGAATGTGGCTCTCAGTTTGAGAGTACTCTGAGGAGTCATTGGAGCATGTCCTTGGCAGATTATTGACCCCAAGATGCCTCGAGTGCCTGGCCACCACAATGGTGTCACCATCCCCGCCCCGCCTCTGGATGTGCTGAAGATTGGTGAACACATGCAGACCAAGTCTGAGGAGAAGCTGTTCCTTGTTTTGTTTTTTGATAATAAGAGAAGCTGGTGAGTGTGGTGTCTGGAACTCTGCAGCAGGCAGAGCTGGGTTCTGTTAGTCCTGGGGCTTACTGACCCATGCTGAGGAAGAGGGTCTCCAAGTAGTTTGTTTCCCCTGGTCCTTGTCTGCTGCTTCCTAATGACACCTGGGGATCGTGGCCTGCTGGTCACTTCTACCAGTTCTATCACTTCCTAGATCCCTGAGTGGCTCAGGCTGTCTTCAATTCTTGCTCCAGGCTCTCTTCCAGTGAGCTTTCTGATCCCACTGCTCTGCCAGGACACAAGCTCCACCCCTTTCCACTATGTCTATCTTTCTGTCCTCCCTCCACCCAGAGCTACTGGAACTCCTTTTATGCCATGGTTCAGATCCTAATACTCCTGAGGGGTGTTATATGGTGACATGGCATCCTGACCATATTTAGTTGAATCCAGCCTCTCCCTATGTAGACCATTGTACCTGGGAGGTGCCTCAGTACTGTCTGTGGAGTGGGCACTCTTTGCTCTCTGCCGACTGTGGCTCCTGGCCGTTGGTGTTCGTCATTGAGGCTTGCCCTGGCCTTGCCCACTGATGGTTCTGTTTGCAGTCTTCTCACCCGTCCTAGGATGCTGCTGCCTCACTCTGCTCCAGGCTTCCCTTACCTACATTATGTGCACACACACACACACACATACACACACACACACTCTCTCTAGTTTGTCCCTTGTGTGACTATGTGTATGTACCTGGGCTCACCTAGTGGGTCACACACTTGTGTTATCTTGGGCCTGTTGTGTTCCAGGCTTATCTCCATAACCACTTGTAAATGTTTGAGAAAGAGGTTGTATAACAGTTTTCATGCCTTACCTGAGTCCAGAGAGAGCTGGCTAGGTGCATCCCCTATGCACCCGAGCCATCCTGCATGAGGCCCTGCATGTGGGGAGCTGGGGTTGGGTACCACCTGGCTCCCTCTCATGCACGTGGGCTGATGGTGAGTGGACCGTGCTGAGTGTGGGCTGGTGTTCTCATGCTCTGTCTTCTCTTTAAAAGGCAGTGGCTTCCCAAGTCCAAGATGGTTCCTCTTGGTGTCGACGAGACCATCGACAAGCTGAAAATGATGGAAGGGAGGAACTCTAGCATCCGGAAGGCTGTGAGGATCGCATTTGATCGAGCCATGAATCATCTGAGCCGGGTCCATGGGGAGCCAGCTAGTGACCTCAGTGACATTGACTGAGGTGGTTTCCAGCAAAAGGCTGCGGCCAAAGCGGCAGCCAGCGGAGCTCTTGTCCATAGTGTTGATAAGCTGTACATGTTTGTATATTGTTCAGACTTAACTTATTCTGATTTTCTAGGCGTAGTTCTTTAATTCTCCCCCCCACCCCCACCCTCCCCGGGGAGGGGAGGTTTCACTTCCAAGTTTTCTATGAAACCATCTGGTCTTGGCTTTGCAAGTGAGGAGGGTCTGTTGCGAGCAGTGTGGTGTGGGGTCCCACTGCCGGTGCCGAGGGCCGAGGCCTCACTTACTCTAATCTGTAGGGTTTTTTTTTTTTTAAGACTTTTGAATGTTTAATAATTTTGTAGATCATGCTCTTTACACAGAGTACCGCTTATTTAATAAGACGGGATGTAAATTTACAATGACAAATGTGTATTTTAAGAAAGAAAATGACATTATTTTGAATGGTACTTTGTGCAAAGAGGGAATAAATTTATGCTGTGTGCATCACTTGCAAATCACCAAAAAAATGTCCCGCCAGCTGCTGCCGGGCAGGGCCCGTTCTCACTGACCTGGCTGCCCCAGCTTCCTGCTCCGCCCTGGCTCCTGCAGGCGTGCCTCCCAGCGGGTTATTTATTGTAGAAAGTGTACTCATTTGCTTTATAATGAAAAATAAATTTGCAAAGGTATATTGATATGCATTTTTATACAGGCACATAAAATTCAACTTGGTGTGGGAGCAGAATGTGTTGCAAGGTTATATACATGACTGGCCTGTGTGTACTTTGATTTTGTAACTTGTAATCTTTTGTTTACAATGAGGAGCTTTCTGTAACTTGTTTTAATTTAGAACACTTTGGTAGCAATAGACCTTTGGATACATTTTTGTATGGTACATGTGATGTATATAGAATTAGTACTTTATTTTTATTTCTAAGAGGTAAAGCATTATGTTAGGGGAAAAGGCAGGGTGGGTTTCCAAATTTGCATTTTTATATTAAAAATAAAGTGAAGATTTGGACAGTGTGGCCCTCTCATTCCTGCATCACTAGGAGGCTGGGTGAGCTGCAGCCTGAGGGACATGGGAGCCCTGGGGCCTGGAGTGGTGGTGTGACCAGGTGTGACACACTTGATCTAACAACTGAACTGGGATGGCATTATTTATTATTTTGCCTAATCATATTTTTATTTTAAAGCTAAATAGTTACTAAAAATTTTAAATGTTCTTTTAAATCTACATGTTTGTAATATCTCCATAGAAACTTGAAAATAAAAAGTCTTCCTTTGGTAGTTTTTGTCCCTTGTTTGGCAGATGGTCATGTACCCAGCATCCCTTTCCAGCTCTGAGGAAGCTGGGGTGTGGACTGAGGCAGTGTAACTGTGCTGGTGGTGTGCACACACTGTTGACTTTCGACCTGCTGTCTGTCCTCCTGCTGTTGATTCTGGTTTGAGTTGTGGTTGATTTGCCCCGTTCAGCCCATGGGGTGGAGCTGGTACCTGTGTGGGCTATCGGTGTGAGATGCTACAGGAGTGGCTTGGTGTGTTCTGAGACTGGCAAGGACACAGGCAGCTAACATGGAGTTGAAGCTTGTTGTCATCCCTGTTTCCTGGGAAGCCAGGGCTGGGCCTCCTCACCTGAGAGATTGTCTGAAATCTTCCAGAGCTAGCTGGGCATTTCTCAGCGTTCTTTCCTGTCACTCCAACCCCCTGATCCAAATCCCATCCTGTACGCACTGTGGTGCAGGGCCACTTGTTCTAGTCCGTCCAGAGCTTCCCTGACGATTTAGAAGGTAGCAAATAGACTAGACCGCTCTGGAGCCTGCTAAGCAGCCTCAGCTGTGGAGGCAGGAGTGGGCGCCCCTCCTGGGTGAGTAGTGAGTCTCAGTGCTGAATGGCTGGCCTGTTGTTGGAACGGCTTGGTCAGAGAGTGTGACCTCAGTCTAGAGTGTTGCCTTGGCTGGGCCATCATGGACCTATGTGGTGCTTAAAGTATGTCTTGGGCCTCAGGAGGCTCCCACTGTCTTCTCAGACTCACAGCCTCAGTCCGGGACTGCTGCTTAAGCTGCTGGGTTTTGTTTTTTTTTTTAAGTTTTCAAATTAAAAAAACTTTAAAGAAACCTTGAATTACATATGTGTATACAAAGAACTGTGAACATACCCATGTCCAGTTCCCTATTCTAACTCTTGCTGTGTCCCCCAGGCATGCCCGTGTCCTTCTGCCTTGCTGTCATTTTTCCTTACTAACCCACTGATTCCAATTAATGTTGTCCATATGGGTATGGGGCCATCACAGAGCTTGGAAACCTTACTGTGGGAACACTAAAATGTTTCCCCCAGCAGCTACTAAATGCCAACCGCAACAACTTCCCAGTAAGGAATGGGGCCTGGAGATCACCGGCCTCATCTATACTGGAAATTTGCTGGTTCACTGTTGTGCTGGTTTTGTCCAATAAGCACAGTTGGTTTCCTTGAGTTCATGACTTCCGTGAGTTCACACGGCTTCATTTTCTAACTCTTACCTCTAACATGACATTCCCGGAGCCCTGGGCTGTGTGGGTGTTGGTATCCTACTTAGGGCTGAGCACTCCGTTTCCTGTCAGAGTTTTGACCAGCTAGCTGGTTGTGTGTTTTTGTTTTTGTTTTCCCAATGGATGGTTGCCCTCTTTAAGAACTGCCTCTGATTTAGGCTGAGACCCAGGCCCTGGGTCAGCTCTGGTTCTGAAATTAGTTGTTTGGGTGTTGAGGGATGGAGCTGGTCTGAGCCTGGTGGTTTTCCTCCATCTTTTGTGTACTTCCTTGATTCTGGTGAAATGGAATCATGACAGTACTTCATGGCCCCCTGAATTAGCACAATCTTAGACCTGAGACACCAAGATTGATGTGTATGCATAAAAATTGCATAGTGAAACTCAGCTGTGTGCTAGCTTGAAAAAAGAATGGGATGTAAGGTAGACCATACGTAAAACATAAAGCCCACAGCTCAGCTCACAGGCATTAGAAGCAGGGCCTGGCCGTAGTGGTGCATGGCTCTAATCCCAGGACATGGGAGGCAGAGGCAGAGGCCAGCAAAGTCTACACAGCAAGTTCTCTGACAGCCAAGGCTACATAAAGAAACCCTTTCTTGAACTGTACCCTCCCCCAATATATTTACTATATGTTTTGCCTGGTATGTATGTATGTATGTGTGTGCCTGCCTGATACTTGTGGAGGTCAGAAGAGTGTGTTGGATCCCAGTTTGTAAGCTGTCATTGGTATCTGGGAATCAAACCCAAGTCTCTGCAAGAACAATTGTTCTTAGCCACTGAGCCACCTTCATACTATGATCTTCGTACCATGATCTACAAAAGCCTCCCAAGTGCTGGGATTAAAGGCATCCATCACCACCATCTGCTGTAAAAATGTCTTTTTAAAAATTGTGGTTAAAAAAATGTAAAACCAACACTCTGGAAAACAACAGCAAAAATCAGAGTTTCCTACCAAGAAAATCAGGTCATGTGACCTGTCTCCGCCTGGCCTCGCCACAGCCCTGGTTGGGTTGCAGAGCCCCACTTGAAAGCCTCCTCCCTGAACTGCAGCTGGAGGGCAGACAGGAAATCAAGGTCAAGCCAGTCAGGAAATCTCCAGATTTGAGTTGTGCTCTTGTTTTTCTTTATGCCTGCTGGGTGTAGGTTTGATAGACGGTCTGGAGCAGCCTTTTGGACCATGCTGAGCCTGACAGCCCCAGGACAGATGAGACCTGTGGCTGCAGTCCTAACGCAGAACTTCCCTGTGGGTCTGAACATTGGTTATGTGAAAGAAACGTTTTTATGCATCGTTAAACCCTGTTACTTTTCTTTGCATCTGGTAAATTTCAAATCATTCAAAAGCAGGCTCGAAGACTTTGAGGCCAGAAACCTGTGGCCCGGGTCAGTTTTCTTTAGGTTGCTTTTGGTTGGTATTGGATGGATGGAGTTCATGGTGAAGCAGGGTTTTGGATCCTTGTGGTTCTGTGGGTCTTTGCTCCCTCCATGCTGGTCACTGGGCTTTTAGAAAGCTCACAAGGAACCCACCAAAGCTGCTTAGAAATTCTCAGACCCTGCCATTTTCTGAAACTCTGGGACAACAGCCTATGACTTGGTCACTTCAACTACTCTCCTTCCTGAAGACTACTGGCCAGTGGTCCCCGGATGATGCTACATGGACATTTGAGGGCATGAGGTGGTAGGATGCTCAGTCTCGGGTGCTAGACCTACGAGTGAGGCATCCCCAGAGCAGTGAGAAGAAAAGGCTGCCAGAGATGAAGCCCAGTGGGCCCAGGGCCAGTGCTACCCAGAGCTCTGGCCCCAACCACCTTATGTTCCTAAATACCCCTGTTATCATTGCAGGGTATTAATGGCTCTGAAGAAAAATGCTCAGTCCTAGTCACAACAGCGGAGATGAACGAAGCCTGTGAAGAAGATGACATCTAATGTGTTGGTCTGGTAAAGAGAAAGTGTAGGAGGTGTGAGGAGTGGGGTGGTCATTGCCCTACCACAGAGAAAGCAAGATCGCCTCATGGGCTTCTGAGAACTGGGCCCAAGGGGATCGATCACATATCGCCCAAGTCGGATTGGATATGTCTGCCCAATAGGCATATATGCTCAGGCTATGCTGAGTGAGTTGCTTCTGGTGCCTGTGGACCGTGTCCCTGCATGCTGCCATGATGATGATGATGATGGTCTGACCCGCCCCCCCCCCCCCCCCCAAAACTGTAAGCCAGCTTCAATGAAATGTTTTCCCTTATCCGAGCTGCCCTGGTCATGGTGTCTCTTCATAGCAACGAAACTCTAACCAAGAAAACTTGCTTTTAGTAATGTGCTGTTTGAGTTGTCAGAACTTGGGCTCACGGAGCCATAGCCTCCCTCATTGGCATATCTGTCCATTTACCCAGGGGACTCAAAGGCTCTGATTCCCCCTGCTATGCCAGCGGAAGCTCCACCCACGCTGTGGTGATGTCCCCCTGGTTAAAGTTTAAGGAGAAGACACATAGGATAACGCTTGAGATGGAAGGGCTCGCATGCGTGCCAGTACCCGGGTGAGCATCATGCTAAGCAGCCCCCTCCCTCCTGAGTGGCACCAGCTACCTTTGGAGATGCACTTAGATATCTTCATTTAGCCTAGTCATTCCTAAAGCGCTGGAAGTCAGTGCTTCCTCCCCAGTTTCAGATGAGACCGTCGGGGAACTGGCTTGCTCCCCACATACCTTCACGTGGAGTGGTGCTGCAGAGGCCCAGGAGAGGGGAGGGATGCTATGTGTCTGCACCCTTGCCACCTGGTCTATGGGTACCCCATGTTGCTCCCCCTGCCCCCAAGCATTTCTGTCCCTGGTTGGCTTTGTAACCCGCCTGATCTTTTCCTTGGGTGGGGGTTCTCCCCAGCTTGAAGAAGATGAAGCAGCTCTGTGTATGGTGGCGTGAGTCATCGTATAGAAAAATCAGGGGTTCAGGGAGCTGCCGACTGACCTGGAAGGGAGAGCCCCTTGATTATGCTGGGACAGGTCAGGAGGCATGGAAGGCCCTTCCGATGGGTCCTGCCCCTGGCAACACCTGGAGCATGGACAGCAAGCCCAGGTGGATGACAGTATCTACCTGTTTCAGTGTGGAAGGCCCTTGGTGAACGACCCTTGGCAGAGCAGATAGCTTCCCAGAAAATCTGGTAATATGAGGACAGTGTGACCGAGTCCCCTGAATGAACAGTGTGCACTTCTAATGTCTAAATCATATATCCTGGCCCTGTTTTCTTTTTTAGACAGGTTCTTTCTTTTTTAGACAGGTTCTTATTATATATAGCCCTGGATAGCCTGAAACTTGCTATGTAGACCAGGTTGGCCTTGAACTTGAGAGATCTCCCTGCCTCCCATGTGCTGGTACTAAAGGTGCACCACCATGCTTTAAAACACGTTTTCATTGGGCTGGAGAGATGAATGGTGGAGTGAAGGAGAGCACTGGCTTCTCAAGGACCCGGGTTTGATTCCCAGCATCTACATTGTGGCTTAGAACCGTCTAAAACTCCAGTTCTGGGAAATCTGACTCCCTCTTTTGGCCTCCGCAGCACACGGAGTGGTAGACATGTAGACATGCAGACATGCAGGCAAATACTTACACGCATAAAATGATAAATGTAAAACGTTTTGCTTTAACTTCATTGCTCATGAAATTAACATTTGGACACATGACTAGATTTTATGCTGGCCAGAACATCTTGTGTCTCAAGAACAGGATATATGTTGAGATTGTCATCATTCATGTAATGTATAATTTGTGAACAGAACAAAACACCCCCCCCCCCCAAAAAAAAAAAACCCATCAAGTAGGTGTTTGGCAAATTGGGAGAGATTTTGGCCACACCTTTATTTCTTTTGGACCCACCCATCTCTGCCTCCCAAAATGCTGGGATTACAGGCATGTGCTGCCACACACATGCTCACAGCATGCTTCTGGAGGGATATAGTTAAATGTACTAAGTAGAAAGTCTCACAGAAAGTCTCACAGAAAGGTCTTTATGAGACTCTGAGCCAAAGGTGGGTGGCAGGAAGTCCTGCCCGAGTCTACCCTTTCCCCTGTTGAGCTGATACAGTAGCCAGCATAACAGAGACCGTGGGCCTGTTCCCCAGATTCTGTAAAGGGTAGTCCATCTCCCTGAAGTTTTTTGGTATCCCCCAGGTTATTCTTTGAGTACATTGTCGCTGTTTTCAGACACACCAGAAGAGGGCATCAGTTCTCATTACAGATGATTGTGAGCCACCGTGTGGTTGCTGGGAATTGAATTCAGGACCTCTGGAAGAGCAATCGGTGCTCTTAACCACTGAGCCATCTCTCCAGGCCCCCACTGATTCTTGATCTATCAGTAAAGAAGTCAGGGATCTCTGGGCAGTGGTAGTGCATGCCTTTAATCATAGCACTCTGGGAGGCAGGCAGAGGCAGGCAGATTTCTGAGTTCAAGGCCAGCCTGGTCTACAGAGTGAGTTCCAGGACAACCAGGGCTATACAGAGAAACTCGTCCTGGAAAACAAAAAGCAAAACAGCAGCAAAAAAAAAAAAAAAAAAAAAGATGTTAGGGCTCAATTGCTTGGTGGAAGGAAAGAGGCGGGACTTCCGGGTCTTTGGAGGAGGAGAAGGAGGGGGAGGGGAAGGGAGAAGGGAGAAGAGAAGGAGGAAAATGAGGAGGAGGAGGAGGTGGTGAGATGCAGAGATTCAGAGGAGGAAGGGAGGTTTTTTTTTTTTTTTTAACATGCTTGGGAGGGAGAAAAGGTGACCAGCCGTGTGAGATCTTGGGCGGAGCGGCCACTGTCCGATTCCCCTGGAGGGAGTTTAAGGTGTTGAACTAAGACTAAAGGTCCCTGAGCAACTGAAGCTGAGGGCAGATTGAGATGCTGAGCTGGGAGTATTGGGAAGGGCACCCTGGCCGCGGGAGATTGGAAGTGCCCAGCAACTGAGCCAAGAAGGCAGGTTGAAAATATACTAGTGTGTGTGTGTGCGCGCGCGCGCGCGCTTGCGTTCACATGCATTTCATCTGCATATCTGAGGGAACCTGGGTGAGGCTGGTAGAGAGGTCTGCCTGGAGCTTAACTTGAAGTAGCAAAAACTACACACTACATTCTGGTGGTACTGTCTCCATTAGCTATGGCCCATTCTGGCCTCTGGGAAGAAGTGTCAAGAGCTAGAATTTGACCCCTATATGGGCAAATCTAAGTGTTTTCTAGAATGCCCAGCTGCCGTGGGGATCTAGCCTCCTCGTGGGAGGGAGAGAAAAGATTCAAGTAATGTAGGCCCCTAGCACAGCAGTTCTTAATGGATGGGTTGTGACCCCTCTGGGGGGTATGTGTGTGTCACATATCAGATATCCTGCATATCAGGTTACATTACGTATCAAATTACAACTCATAACAGTGGTAAAATTACAGTTATGAGATCATTTTACTCTCGGAGGTCACCACAACATGAGGAATTATATTAAAGGGTCGCAGTGTTAGGAATATTGAGAATCACTGAGAGGGACAGGTCTTGGTTAGGGTGGAGCACCACAGAGGTCTGGGGAGGGAAGCTGGTCAGAGGAAAGATCTCACCAGGCTCCCAGCCCCTCCCCCACAGCCCACTCTCCCTCTCTAGATCCTTTAAGCTTTATTGAGGCAGCAGACATGTGACAAAACCAATGTCTTCAATATGGAATTAGATGTCTGTGAACATTAGCTCACTGGGAATTGATTTGTACCACTATTTGGTGGGACTCTGACTATAGAGGCCTCAAGGCACAGGCTAAGGTCCTCAGTAGGTAGGACACAGGTGGCAGAGGGTTGGGGACACCCTGGCTGGCAGCAGGCAGCTCTGACTTTCAGTGGTAATAATTTTCTTAAGACCACCTTTCATTGTCTAGGACAGAAGCAAACATTGTGCCCTCAGAAGGAAGAGCTGGGATGTGGTTGCCCCATCTGGGCGGGCACTCAGAGCAGTGCTCCTCTGTGGGCAGGTGCTCCTGACCAGAACCGGAGGCTGATCAGGAACCCAGGCTGCCTCTTTCCCATAAGATGCTGTTCCAGCCTCTGAGGAACTGACCAGAAACCTGTACTCTTCCCCTTTCACAACTGGCGTACAGAGCAGCTGAGCCTGGCCAGAAAAACCAACTTCTGCTGAGGAAAAGCTGTTAGAAAAGGTTATTTTTAGCGGAGAGGTAGTGCCATTGGGAATCCCTGCACTCGGGAGGGAGGCAGAGACAGGCTGATCTCTGTGAGTTTGAGGCCAGCCTGGTGTACAGAGCAAGTTCCAGGACAGCAGCATGGCTCCGCAGAGAAGCCCTGTTTTAAAAAAACAAAATCAGAAACAAAGCCAAAACAATCTAAACAACCAGCCAAACAACCACAAAAAGAAAAAAAGAGTTCTGGAGAGATGGCTCAGTGGTTAAGAGCACTGACTGCTCTTCCCGAGGTCTCGAGTTCAATTCCCAGTAACCACATGGTGGCTCACAACCGTCTGTAATAGGATCTGATTCCATCTTCTGGTGTGTCTGAAGACAGTGACAATGTATTCATATATATAAAATAAATAAATCATCTTTTAAAAAAAGAAAAAGGACAAAGAAAAGACTTATCCATTCAATGGCAGAAACCTACCTTCCCTAGGAGCAGCTGTGCCCAGCCACAAGCAGCGTCAGGAGCTTGGAGACTGTCCAGACAGCACCAGGTCAGGCCGTTGGTACTGACCGCCTGTTCCAGGCTCCTGGGGTCAGTCTGGGATCTGGGAAGATGGAGTTCCTCAGAGGTCTCTCAGTACTTCTAGGCTAGGTCCAAGACACGTGTGTAGGGTAGACCTTGTGGATGAATTTCTTGCAGGCTTTGGGAGTTGCTTTAGGGTAGAAAGTAGCTGGAACTGTGCCCACGCTGGGCCACCCACCACTCCAAGCTAGGGACAGAAGCCGTAGGTAGAGTACGCCCCTAGAGTGCCCTTTGACCCCAACACTGACAGGAGGAAGAAAAGGAGGAGGGAAGGAGACGGAGGAGGGAGGAGAATGGGAGAAATTGGTTTGTGAATGATGAGGTACGTTTAGACTCTTCTCCTGATAGATTTCTTCAAGTTAATTGAAAATAAAATGCATGATCTTTTCTTTTATGAGGAAAGGCAGATTTAGCCTGGACTCATCAGCAGTGGGGGCCAAAGAAAACTCAGAGACCGTGCAAGGAGAATACAAGTCTGAAGACGTTTGAAAGATAGTGTAATTCTCTCAAAACAATGTGCAGGACGACGCATTAATATCCAAGCCCAGAGTCACCATGCGCTCCTCTGGGCCGCCCCAGCCATTATCCCAGCTCTGCTGCTCTCAATCTCATTGTCATTATATCTTAATTAAATCACACTATTGATGGTGCCAGCTGTCACATTTATACTGACTGCTTCTGATGGGCTACTGTGAGAGCCAGGGGCTGAAACCTGGTTTGAAGGACGCTTCTGGGTCCTGGTCCTCTGCCTGTTTCTATCCCCACCCCCCTTTTCCTTGCAGAAACTGTGGCTTTTGGTACTGTGGGTGCTAAGTGGTTGGTGATCTGCTTCCCCAGGAGCTTTAGTTATACTATCTTTGAGCTCAGCCAGAAGGCCCCCTAAAGGCCCCAGAGACTTGGAGGAGCCTGGTAACAACGGCCCCAGACACTCCCACTTAAAGCACCCACTCCTCAGCTCACTGTCTCTGGACAGAGACTGGATGCCATGTGGTTGGGGGCCAGGCTTAGCTTTCTTTAACTGCCAACTTGCTACAGTCTAGAAATCACCGAGAGGAAAACCCCAATTGAGGAATTTCCTAGATCCGGATTGACCTGTGGATATGACTGTAGGGGATTGTTTTGACTGTTATTTACTACAGGAGACCCCCATTTCTTAGGGTTTCTGTTGCTATGAAGAGATACTGTGACCATGGATTTTTTTTTTTTTTTGAGACAGGGTTTCTCTGTGTAGCCATGGCTGTCCTGGAACTCACTCTGAAATCCACCTGCCTCTGCCTCCCAACTGCTGGGATTACAGGCATGCGCCACCACACCCTTCATTTTCATTCAAACCACCATACCTACCAACTATGGGCAACACTAACCCTCGGGCAGGTGCTCTGGGCTCTATAAAGAAGCTAGCTGAGCACGGGCTTGTGAGTGAGCCAGCAGGCAGTGTTCCTCCACGGATTATTCTGCTGTATTCTGCTGTATTTCTATGTCTGTGAGCGAATGCCCTGGTTAGAGGAGACACTGTGTGGAATAGCGAGCAGGCTTCCTTCACGTTACTGGTTGAGTTCCTGCCTTGATTCCTTCAGTGAAGGACTGTGATCTCCAAGTGTAAGGCAAATAAATCTTCCCCTCTCCTAGGCAGAGCAACAGAAATGAAACAGACAACATGGTCCCTGCCATTGATCTGCCACAGGAGGGTCTTTTGGGGAACCCCACTTAGCTCAACATGTGACTTGTACTTGTTCTTTTTGGCGGTGGTATTGAGGGTATCCTTGTCTCTGGCTGGAGTCCTCAGGCTGCTCTCAGGTCTCCCAAGGCCACCTGCAGGTTCCTTTGCTGAAATTGCCCTGTTCTCAGTGCAGGGAAGAGGGACCCCAATAAGAATGTGGGCACCTTCACCTTCATCCCATCTTATGGTGAGAGTCAAGAGGGTCTCACTGCACTCAGGAGCAGTCTGTACCAGGAGCTGCCCAGGACGGGGCTGCCCTTCAGATGAGTGCTGCTGCTGAGTGGTCTGAGAGGCTCCACACAGACTCCAGGTGTGTCTTTGGGATGGGAACGTCTGAGTTCCTTGCCCCCTCAAGGTTTAAGACACTGTTTTCCACCCTTACCAACCCTGCATTTGGGTAGGCCCATACATGTAGGTGCCTAACCACAGAACATCTGTGGGTTTGCTTCATCCAATAGCAGACAATGTATTCTTCTCATGCTCCTAGGGGCTGTTCACCACGTAGACCACTTCTTGGATCAGAAAACATACATTATACATTAAGAACACACACACACACACACACACACACACACACACCAGCAGCAGCAGCAGCACCACCACCACCATCATCATCATCACCATCCCATGATGTGATCTCATCATACCACAGTGTTATTAAAATCTAGGATTTGATATCCAATCATCCCAAAACACTTGGAGAATAAGCAACAAATGGGTTAAAAAAACAACTAGGAGGAAACAGAAAGAATATTTTGAACTAAATGACTATAATGCAATTTATCTGAAATTGTTGGATGTCTGAAAGTAGCACTTAGTGGAAATTTATAGCATTTGATGCATGTGTTAGAAAAAAGGGAGTTCTAAAATCACCCGAATTCCCACCCAAGGACTCTAGAAAAGCAATATCAAAGTGAGTCTAAAACAATCCAAAATCATAAGACAGAACTGTAACCCACAAACTCGGGATGGTTCAGTAAGACTGATAAACCTTGAGCTAGACCACCCAGAATAAGTTCAGTGGAGCACAGAGGAGCCATCAGTACAGATCTTAGAGACATTGGCAAGGTAACAAGGAAGCATAAGCCCACTGACCACCTAGGGCAGTCTGTGTGCATGGGACAAACTGTCATACCAGAAGTAGATAGTCTGGAATAGGCCTGAATCTACGTGTGCCTTTGTGTGTGTGTATCAAGTCAGTCATCAGTTACCTTCAAAATAGGATGCACAGGCCAGATGGTCTCCTCATTGGTGAATGCACCAAACAATAGAGAATCATGCCATCCTCTACGGCCTACTCCAGTGAAACAAAACAACTCTGCAAGCAAAACAAAACTACAACAAAAGGCCTGGAGGGACAGCTCATAATTCACTCCGAGGACAGCAGAACCCTAACTCTGAACCAAACAGCATAAAACAAACAAATAAAACCCCCACCAAACCATGATCTGGGTGTGGTGACCCACGCCTGTAATGACAGCATTGAGGAGGCTGAGGTGGGAAAGTTGCTGTCAGTATGGGCTGCTGAGTGTCCTATTGCTGTGAAGAGACAGCATGACCAAGGCAGCTCTTATAAAAAGAAAGGGTTTAATTGGGGCTGGCTTACAGTTTCAGAGACTTGAAATTGCTCGTCCATTATCACCATGATGGGGGAGCATGGCCCTGGAGTCTAGCTGAGAGCTACATCCTGACTCACAGACAGAAAGTGAGGGGGGGAAGCACGTGAGTGTGTGTGTGTGTGTGTGTGTGTGTGAGTGTGTGTGTGTGTGTGTGTGCATGTGTGTGTAAGTGTGTGTGTAAGTGTGCAGGCACATGAGAGAAAGAGAGGGGGGGAGAAGAGAGGGAGAGGGGGAGGGGAGAAGGGAGGGAGAGATTGGACCTGGCATGGGCTTTTGAAACCTCAAAGTCCACCCCACCCCCAGTGACATACTTCCTTCCACAAGGCCACACCTCACCAAGACCTCACCTCCTAATCCTTACAATCCTTTCAAATAGTTCCACTCCCTTGTAACTAAGCATTCAACTATATGAGCCTATGGGGTCATTCTCACTCAAACCATCACACAGAGACGGGTGAGTTTCTATGCATTTGAGGCTAGCCTGGACTACAAAGGGAGTTCCAGGCTAGCCAGGGCTACAATAAATAAATATATTTATTAAAAAATCAGTTGTAATATGATAATCGTATAAATTCATGTAATACAGTGCAATGATCAAGCTGGGGGTAATTATCATACTCCTTACCTCAAGCACATTGTTTGGTTTCTTTGTTGTGAAACTCAACAAGCTTTCCTTTGTAACCATGAGCTCCCTCCTGAACAAGGGGATAAAAAAAAGTTTTTTTATTTCCATTCTGCCCCCTTAAGCTATTATCTTTTTATCTTTGCTCTCTCTCAGACTGTATTAGTCTATTTTTTGTATGTGGGAGACTTTTTTTTTTTTTGATGAACTTGACCGAGGCTGTTTTCAATATCTTCCTATGCTCTATGTAGACCCAAGATTATGTCCAGCAAAAACTCTAGCGCTAAGTTAGATGGCCACGAAAATGCCACTTGGACAGAGAGCTCCAGGCTTCTTGGTCACCAAAGAGATTTACACTGAAAAGTAAGAACGGCTTTGGAAGTGAGCCCTGAAATGGACTGTGAGCTCCTGGAGCCTCTGTTCCCCAGGACTCAGCACAGGCCGGGCCTTGAGAGTCCACCATGGACAAGTAGGGACTGGGACCTGCCCTTGGTTCCACCCTCTCCCTGGCCCTGGTTCCTGGGCAGGTTTCTGCTTCTGAGTCATTGCTTCAGCCCATGTTATTCTGTGTTCGCGCCTCCTGATCTCGCTTATTTTGGGGGTCATATTTTTTTTTCCCAAGACCTGATTTCTCTTATACAGGTAGAGGAGTCTTTGCTGCTTCACTCTGTTTAGCCTTCTTACTTGGGCTGGGATGGAGTGGGTACCAGCCAGGCTCTCACATGCGGAAGTGGGAGCTGGAAGTTGAAGCGTCTTTTGAAGTGAGACTTATGGAAGCAAGGCTTAGAACTGACCCGGCCTCTTCTCATCACAGCTCACCAGGTGTTGGTGTGTACTCATTACAGCCAAGCACACATTTGCGCCATACTGCACACTTTCTGGGAAGCTTGTCGTTTCTTTAGCAGGAGTCTTACAGCCCTGGTGACTGGTCTCATTTTGCCTTTTCTAGAAGGTCTTATAGAGTAGAGCATGCTGTCTTGTGAAGACTGTGTGTGTGTGCTGTCTTGTGAAGTATGTAAGTGTGCATGTGTGTGTGCACACACATGTGTGTGCACATGTGTGTATATTGTATGTTTGAGTGCCAGTACGTGTATAAGCCTGAGGACAATGTTGGGGATCTTCCTCAATCACCTTCTACCTCATTTCCTAGAGTTTGCTTCTCTGGCTGGACTGGCTGGTGACTGAACATGAGGGACTCACTGTCTCCGACACCACAGCACTGGCTTTGACTTGGATGCTGTGGAACAGAGTTCTGGCTTGCTTGGCAAGCGCTTTTCCTGTTGAGCATCTCACTCACCCTGTTCTTTACCTTTTATTTAATTAGGTAGTTTAATTAGGTTGGCCTTTAACTAGTTATGCAGCTGAGGATGACCTTGAAGTTGTGACCCTCCTGCCTCTATGTCCCCAGACTGGGTACAGGCATGTCCCATCACTGGCATTCTCTTTTACTGCTGAGAAGTATTCTAATTTGTTATCACACTGTAATTTATCTGCTCTCTAGTTCGGGTATTTGGCTATTTTAAACAAAATGTTTATATCCACTTATAAGTCATTGCATGGGACATAAAATTTCACTTTTCTTGACTTATTAGACGACACGGTAGGTGTTGGTTTGACTTCATAAAACCCGCCAGTCGTCTACAAATTTGGTGTTTTATTTTGCATCCCCAACAGCAGTGCAACAGACTTCTTCGCCAGCATTTGGCATTTTCATTTTTAAAGAAATAACGCCACTCTCTGCTCCATCAAATTTGATGATTGCAATAAACCCAAATTTCTAAGAAGCTCAGTTTCAGTCCACGATGAAAACCACGCCCACATATTGTAAGCAAATCGCAGCATACTAGCACTAAAGAATTGAAAGCAGACAGAGCCACACAGGCAAAATGACAGTTGACTTCTGGAACCTTCGAATGCTGTAAGAAAAAAAAAAATATTGCCAACCTAGCACACCATCTGTGAAGATATCTTTGAAAACTGAAGGCAGAATGCAGGCTTTTGGGCATTCAGAAGCCAAGAGCATGTATCTTAGTCTGTTTTCTGTCACTAACAATAACGCAATACCGTAGTGTGGATTATAAAAAGATGTATATTTAGCTGGTTCTTGTTTGCTGTCTTGGAGCTGACACTGGGGCCAGCTTTCCCACTGGCAGGGTCCCGAGAGAGTTCGGGTCATCACTGAGGGCGTTTCTCTTCTCTCTCCCCCTTCTCTTTTATTTAAAGCACCTGGACTCAATCCTAGGGTTCCACCCTGGTGACTCGGTCTACTAATTACCTCCCAAAGGGTCGACCTCTAAACACCTTAGTCAGATTAAATTTCCACCCTCGTGCTGCCTCACGCTGCCTCACGGGAGGAGGTAAACTTCAGACTCGAAGCCTGGGAACACTCAAACCACCATCCAAACTACAGGAGTGTTTGTTAGAAGACACTCCACAGAGGGCTAGGCGAGTCTCACAGCGGAGAGAAAAGCTCGCCCCAGGTATGAGTCGGCCACGCCACTTGAAAAATGCAGACAAAGCAATAACACGAATACGCTGGAAATACTTGTTATTTAACAATATCTCTGTTAAAAAAATTGTAATTGAAATGTACCAGGGGGATTATAACCGGCGTAGTGTGTGATCGGATCATAGCAGACAGGTGACGTTGAAGCAGGGTAACTGTTCAGACACTTTGTGTAATGTGTGAACTGGTGTAATTTGCTCGAGGCAGAAGTTTTTTATTTTGCCTGGATGCAGAGCATCCGTCTGGATTTTCCAATAAAGCTAATAAAACTTGTAGCTAATAAGTTGACGGTTAAAGATAGGATAGAATAATGAAAATATTATATTGATATAAATATAAAAATAAATTGCTATATATCAATATATATTAAATTGATATAAAGGCAAGGGAGTGAAGAAATGGACAAAGAGCAGATGGCACAAACAGGTGAATAGGCTTAGACTCACACATGGCAATTATCAGTCAAAAGTCACAGACAACAGGTTGTGATAGCACACGCCTGTAAGCCCAGTACTTGAGAAACTGAGGCAGGAGAATGGAGCGTTTGAGACTAGCCTGGGCTACACAGTGAGACCATCTAAAAACAAAGCAAAAGTTAGAGACTATCAGGTTATATGAAAAGGAAGATCAACTAACTGCTTCTGATAAGAACACATCTTTAGCCACGAATGGTGGGGCAGGCATAGCCATTTAACCCCAGCACTAAGGAGGCAGAGACATATGGATCTCTGTGAGTTCAAGGCCAGCCTGGTCTACAGAGTGAGTTCCAGGACAGTCAGGGCTACATAGAGAAACCTTGTTTTGGAAAACCAAACCAAACCAAACCAAACCAAACCAAACCAAACCAAACCAAATACCCCCCAACCCCTGGCCAAGAAAAAAACCAAACCAAAAGCAACAGACAAGTCACACAAACAAACAAACAAACACCCCTCAACACCCTCCCTTCCCCAACCCCACATTTTAAAGGAGGCAGGGACCTTAAGAGGATGGAAAAAGATATATTCTAACACTAATCAGTGTACACTTGGGTTGTTATATAATCTCAGATTTCTAAGTAAGGACTGTGTATGGACAAAGAAGGTCTTCTCATGATGATGGAGGGGTTAATTCAAGAATGATGTTCACATTAAAGTAACAGTGGAAATAACTGCATGAATAATCGGGGCAATCCAGGACTGTAGACAGGGACTCAGGGCCCTGCTCCTCAGTAATTGGTGGGACAAAGGGGCAGAACCCAGCTAGGACACAGGAAGCATTTCTAGACTAGCCACCCAACATCAGTGAGATGCACATTCCTTCTGAGCAAAGTGAAGTACTTACAATGACAGTCTGTATTATAACATAAAACAAATCTTTATCATTTTAAACAATTACAAATTAAGCACATTCTCTGCATACGATGGGATACAATGATCAAAGACACAAGCACACAAAGGACTTCACAAAAGCAGAATGGCCATGAGAAAATCTCCAAGTATTTGGAAATTGCACAATATATTTTTAAACAAAAAGTGGGTCAGAGAAGAAACCAAAGTAAATTAGAAAAATATTTATATTCTTGACTGATTGATTGATAGGTTGATTGATTGATTGATTGTGTGTGTGTGTGTGTGTGTGTGTGTGTGTGTGTGCAGATGAACCTCATCAGGTTCTTGGAAAAATCAGTGAGTCAGTGAGAATTCTTTTCTGCTGAGCCATCTCTACAGCCTCTTGTTGTTGTTGTTGTTGTTGTTGTTATTAATTTGAGTCAGGGTTTCTCTGTGTAGCCTGAAGTTCCAGGCTGTCCTGGAACTCACTCTGTAGCCCAGGCTGGACTAACTCACAGATCCACCCACCTCTGCCCTCCTGCGTGCTGGGATTAAAAGTATGTACCATCACTATCTGGCTTCCTTATTTATTTATATATTTGAGACAGGGACTCACTATGTAGCCCCAAGTGTCCTGGAATGTGCTCTGTAGACCAGGCTTGCCCTGGAATTTATAGCAATCTTGCCTGCCTCTGCCTCTCAAGTGCTGTGATTAAAGGTGTGTATACTTGTGGGGCAGTGGTGGCGCACACCCAGCACTCTGGGAGGCAGAGGCAGGCGGATTTCTGAGTTCGAGGCCAGCCTGGTCTACAGAGTGAGTTCCAGGACAGCCAGGGCTACACAGAGAAACCCTGTTTTGAAAAAGCCAAAGCCAAAGCCAAAGCCCCCCCCCCCCAAAAAAAGGTGTATACATTCTGTCTAACAAACTCCATTCCTAAAGTACAATGGAGCCAGGCGGTGGTGGCGCACGCCTGTCATCCCAGCACTCTGGGAGGCAAAGGCAGGTGGATTTCTGAGTTCGAGGCCAGCCTGGTCTACAGAGTGAGTTCCAGGACAGCCAGGGCTATACAGAGAAACCCTGTCTCGAAAAATACCAAATCCAAAACAAAACAAAACAAAACAAAAACAAAACAAATAAACAAACTTAAAATACAATGGAGAACTAGGGACAGGAGGGAACGTCAGTAACTCATCAAGAATATTTCCATCCTTGTGCCTTGGAGAGGAAGATCAAGAGAAGATGCTACTTCACCGCAGGGATGGCTACCCAGGCAATAGGACAGGGAGCTTGGCTCAACATGCAGCAGCCTGGAAGGTGAGAAGACTCACCAATTTTATGCACAGCCTGGTGGGGAAAAGTGAGTTTAGTCAGATGGTGAATGAATCTAGTAGATAAATGCACCCCTTCCTGAGGGTAGCAAGTTCTCCTACCTTTGGTGTGTGCAGAAATTAATTGATTCTCTCTCTCTCTCTCTATCTTTTTTAAAGATTTATTTATTTCATATATGTGAGTACACTGTAGCTGTCTTCAGATACACCAGAGGAGGGCATCAGATCTCATTGCTGGGATTTGAACTCAGGACCTCGGGAAGAGCTCTTAACCGCTGAGCCATCTCTCCAGCCCCGATTGATTCTAATCTTTAACCAAATACCTACCGTGGGAGACCAAAACTGGAAGTCTAGCACCGTGTGTTTGGGTTTGGAGTCCCCTAGGATGCGCACCTCTGACACATGTGTTGAGGGTGTTTCCAGAGAAGTTTAATTGAGGGGCAGGACCCTTCTAGAGACTGGAAATGAAAGGGGGAAAAGGAGAAAGCCAGCTGAGCATTGGCTACCACAGGCTACCCCTGGGAGGAGCAGCCCACCCTAGTCAGCGCCTCCCTCTGCCGGGTGCTCTTTGTCCTGCCCCCACCCGGACCCAGTAGCCAGCGCTTCTGTTCACCTCTGTCCATTATATTCCAAACAGCAAGGAAGAGGCAGAGGTGCAGCAGGCATCTGGGCCAGGGGCAGTGTGGACAGCGTGGGCAGCGCAGGTCTGCCCAGCACTGGAGCTGTGGCCTCACCTCAGCTCAACCCTCCAGAGACACCCCCCCCACCCCCCCCCCCGTCCCCGCCTCCCCCGCAGCCTAGTCCGCTGGAAGAAGTGCTCAACAGTATTACTTAAACTGCTTACTCTTGTGTTGGGAGAGGTTGTGTGGCTGTGGGTGAAACCTTCTTGTATTGCTTCTTCTGACCCAGGACCTAGGTTACAGGTGAGGTTAGCGTCCAGCCATATCAGAAACAGCATAGCATCTTTCAGAGAGCTCTGTAGTAGATAAGCAGTGATTTTTATTAGTAGATTTTAATTCTGCTTAAAATAAAGTATGACTTAAAACATACGGAATCACCAGTTTTTTGTTTTTTTTTTCTTTTCCAGTGCTGGTCTGAAAGTGACTAGGGAAAGCGGTGCACTCGCAGGGACCACAAAGCTCTTCACACCCGAGGCTATCAGAACTGACAAGGTGTGCGTGAGAGTGTGAGTGAGTGTGAGTGAGTGTGTGTGTGTGTGTGTGTGTGCAACTGTTCTTCCCTCTCTGCAGCGTCTCTCTCTGCTTGACCCTTGTGTCACCTCATCACGTGCCCCTTTCCTCCTATTCCCGGAGTCATTTGTGGGCCTGGGGGAACTGCAGGGAGCAGGTGGTGTTCTTGCATTTCTCACCGCAGATTGGCAGATTCCCAACCCTCCGCCAGGTCCCTACTCTCTGCCCCTCTTCCTTCTTCTCCCCTTTTGCTCCGGTTCCCCTCTCCTCTCCCCCTCACCTCTCCTCTCCTTCTCCCGCCTCGCTTCCCTCCCCTCTGTCCCTGCCCCCACCCACTTTCCTAGCTCCAAACCTTTCTGCACCTCCTCTAACTCTCACTCTTTCGCCCTTTGCAGTTATCGGAACTTCTTTCGGGGAAGTCCAGGCAGTCTTGCGCCGCCAGAGGGCTCTGTTGCCCTCCGAGCGCCGAAATGGGAAGCAAGCTGCAAACAGAACAGAAAAAGTTCTGCAGTAATTCCAGGCAGAATCTTGAGGAGTCCTGGAAATGGCTCTAAAGGTGCGTGTGGGGTCCCACTGGCAGTATGGATCCTACGGCACAGGACCTGGCTGTCAGGATGGACACCTGCCGGTCAAGAAGTCTGAGTCTGCCGATTTCCTTGGCGGGTGGTGGTGGTGGGGAGGTATGGGAAAACCCTTGGGGTGGATATCTTTCTACAGCCAGGGATAAGTGTGGGTGTGGGCTGAGGGATCCCACTTCTGGAGGGCATCGCGTGTGGACATAGGTCCTCGGGATATCCTGGTTGCGTGTGGAGCCTGGGAAGGACACCGATCTGCCTCCAGTCTGGCTCTGTACTGTTTGACATCCTGGTGCTTGTTTAATGCCCGGTGCTAGTCAGGATGGGGACACAGGGACCTGACAGGTCATATGGATAGAGGACAAGGAGCCTGCTTGTCTTAGAGAAGGTACCGTTAAAAAAGGACGAGTTTATTAGTAGGTTTTCGTTTTCTTTTCTTCCGAGTATGCTCATTTGAGATTTTTAAATCAGATTTTTAAAAGGGAGGCTGTAATATATGTAAATGTGTAAATGTATGTAAAAAGTGTAAATGGCCAGCACTTGGTGTTCAGGCTTCAGGACGCCCCAGTCCTAAGGTCAGCGGACCGTTTGGCACTACGTAGACACAGCCCTGGCACTGGCCAGGAAGTCTTCTGTCTCGGGCAGTCCCCAGCAAGTGCCTTTGAACTGTAGATCTCGAAGCTCCTTGGGAGGGGTGGGGGAGCAACTGGCATCGTAGAGTGGCTCCATCCCTGTCACACACACAGCATGGGCATATGGCTCTCCTGTCCCTGTCCTGCACAAGCGATGGGAAGGGCCTGGGATGCTTATGTGTATACTTCTAGCCTTGGCTCTCAATATGCACCCGGGCACTTCCATCTGACCCGGTGCCCCATCTCCACCCTGGTCCCCATCTCCACCCTGGTCCCCATCTTCCTTCTGTATCTCTTTTATAGGACTCTTCTCTGAGTCCAATAACCATCCTGAGAAGTTCAGTCATGGGCTTGCTGATTTTTTTTTTTTTTTTTTTTGGCAGCCCTGGCTGTCCTCGAACTCAGAAATCTGCCTGCCTCTGCCTCCCAAGTGTTGGGATTAAAGATATGTGCCACCACCGCCCGGCTGCTGACTCTACATACTCTCACAGAAAGGCAGGGAGACCCTCACCTTCTTTGTAGGCAACTCTACCCCAATATCAGGTACCTCGGGGAGAGGCTCCGTTTCTGCATCCATGGAAAGCCAGCAAGCCTTCTGGTTGAAGACTTTCTAGTGAGGCCTTTGGAGAGGCGCCCCGACTCTAGTAAGTAACCCCTCACCCCTAGGCTCCCTGAGGAAGTCCGATAAACTAATTGGTTCCTCAGAGGGAGCTTTAGAGTAATCCTGTCTCAGCTTGTTGCTGGAACCTTAGGAGAAGGGATGGATGCCGCCCCATGGGAAGGATTTTATCAACAACCCTCATGTCCCACCCCGGCCTTCCAACTGTACCTCATACCCATCTTTATCCTGGTCCCGTATCCCTATTCTGGTTCCCCCGACTCTCACCCTGGCTTCCCACTTTCATCTCTGGCCTCCAGAGAGTGTCCTGAGCCTGTTGTTCTGATTTCCTTTTCTTTATTTTTTCACATTTATTTGTTTATATTAGATAGTTGTTTTATTTACATTTCAAACGGTATCCCCGTTCCACGTTACCCCTCTGAAAATCCCCAATCCCATTCCCCCTCCCCCTGCTCACCTCCCCCCCCTCCCAATTTCCTGACTTGCATTCCCCTATTCTGGGGAATGAGCAGCCTTCACAGCACCCATGGTCTCTCCTCTCATTGATGACTGAAATGGTCATCTTCTGCTACATATGTAGCTATGGGTTCCTCCATGTGTACTCTTTGGTTGGTGGTTTAGCCCCTGGGAGTTCTGGGGATACAGGTTGGTACATATTATTGTTCCTCCTGTACTTTTTAAAAAAAATGAGTACAGTGTAAATACACTGTAGCTGTGTTCAGACACCCCAGGAGAGGGCATCCGATCTCATTACAGATGGTTGTGAACCACCCTGTGGTTGCTGGGATTTGAACTCAGGATCTCCGGAAGAGCAGTTGGTGCTCTTAACCGCTGAGCCATCTCTCCAGCCCTGTTCTGATTTTCTACTCAGAGAAACAATGGGACCTTCTCCTCTTGTCAGAGTAAACTGAGCTGACTCCCATGTTTGTAAAGGCCAGTTGAGCATTTGGGGAGCTGAAGATGGTTCTGTTAAATGCACTAGTCTACAGTTCTGGGCCTACTGTCAGAGCCCAACCGGTCTGTGCTTAATTGGAGTCAAGGAATATCCAGAGTTCTGTGTTCTGTGCTTGGGAGGTATGGTCTAGCCTTAGTGCAGAGGAGGCTAACCCTGGAGTTAACCCAGGCTAACCCAGATGTGGTGGTGGGCCAGATGTTCTCATTTCCCCGGGATGACCTGAACACTGGAGGCAAAGCCTCAATCCATCTTCCATCGACCGCCCTTCTGAGGTGGCGTGTCCTTCTCTACACGCCGTTTTTGAGGTGTGGATTGATCCATAAATAATCTATAATGTTGTTTTGTGTGCTATAAAAATTTGCATAAATGGGATCCCATTGCCTGTTTCATCCTCACCGTCTTCCCCTCCGCACAGGGTGGTGATTTGGGGATTCATCCGTGTTAATAAATGTGCCTCTCGTTTGCTCACTAATGGTCGCGTGAGGAGAACGAGCTGTGGCCTGTGTCTCTGCTTGCTGCCGGAGATGATTGATGGCCTCACGGGTCCCAGCTAAGCCAAGGCCTGCCCTTGGGTGCTTTGTCCCCCTGCTCTGCTCTCTAGGGGCACCCAGCTAGTCACACTTCTCAGCCAGCACATCTAGGTGAGATGTGGGACATATCCAGTTGTTCATATCTGCCATTTGGTCAGGAAGGAACCCTCCACCTGACCCTCCAACGCGACAGCTTTCCTGGGATTTTTTTTTCCTTTGTCACAGGTACTTATCACTTTTATTATAGCAAATTATTCCCGATTTATTCTGCTCAAAAGTTCTTTGAGACAATTCCATCAGCCTTAGCCAATCGGAGAATAGAATCATCTGACTCGCCCATCCTGCGAATGGCCCCGTGCAGATACCATAGGCCGTTAAACTGTCTTGTCAATGGCTGCATTCATCTGGATGGATGTGTGGTCCTTGGCAGCAATGATGCTTGCGGAGCATTTCTGTGGCACATACAGGCCCACAAATGCGCCGGCAAAAGCGTTTTTTGTTGTTGTTTGTTTGTTTTTTATGGTCTTTTTTTTTTTTTTTGTATGTGTGCAGGACACCCACAGATTCCAGGTGCATGCTCAACTGAGAGGTGTTGGTGACTCTAGGAAGGCACCATGGTCTGAGCTTGTTATGTGAAGCATAATCCACTTCCGGGATTCAGGAGAGGACTGATGGTGCTCTGAGAGGCAGTACTTTCAGTACTGCTTGGGCTTTCACAAGTGTATGTGGGCGGAGTTAATGGCCAGCGGTGACTCACAGACAGAGAGTGAGGTGGCAGGGGTCTGAGAGGCTTGGGGTGGGGGTGGGGACTCAGGAAGATGCCACACTCTGACATGGTCTGTGTGAGGGAGCTGGCAGAGGTCACGCTGGAGATATGGGTTCACTCTTGGATTATAAGTTTTAGAGGAGTGAACAGCTAAACTTTGGAGTGGGGGGCCTGAGGTAGAAGGAAATTTTTTTCTTTTCTTTTTTTTTTTAACGATTTATTTATTTATAATATGTAAGTACACTGTAGCTGCCTTCAGACATGCCAGACAACCCAGAAGAGGGCATCAGATTTCAGTATGGATGGTTGTGAGCCACCATGTGGTTGCTGGGATTTGAACTCAGAACCTTCGGAAGAAGTACCTTCAGTACTCTTACCCGTTGAGCCACCTCTTCAGCCCAAAATTTTTTTCTTCTTGTGGTGTTTGAGATCAGCCCCAGAGCTTCACAGATGCTAGACAAACACCCTACCCCCGGCCTGTGTGCACAGAGGGGGAGTTTCAAACAGCAAGATTAGAGACTCTTCTGAGACTTCTGAGACTTCTCCACATGGCCTCTGCTAACTCCCAGTAAAGCAGGAAAGTTGACAAAACTATATAAAAACAATTTTCCACCGTTGAATCTCCAGAAGTTATCCTGAGGACACACAGGTAATAAATGACCCAGGAAAGTCTGTGAAGACTTGGGACAGTGAGAGCTGGTGACACTGGAGCTGAGCCTCACCCTCTCTTCCTCACCACAGCTCAGTGTATAGATATCTCTTCCAGGGGGATGTTGGCCAGGGGGACTGGACTGGTCCTCCCCTCAGCTCCCGTGTCCCAATGCAGACAGCTCTCCAGCATTTCTTGCCCTTCTAACTCCAACTGAGGAACCCTCAGAGTAGTGAAACTATTCGGAATAAAATTACAGATTACGGTGACCTGAAATCCAAAATCATGAACGAGCTCTTGAGACGGCCCAGTGGGTAAAGCCTCCAAGCCCATGACCTGAGTTTCACCTCCGGAACCTGCACGGTGGAAAGAGAGAGCCGACTCTGCGGCTTGACCTTTGACCTGAATAACCAGGTGGAGCAAAGGGGAGATCAAGAGGGAAACACCTGAGACAAGGGAAGATGGAGACCGAATGCCCCGACGCGCAGCATGCAGCCGCAGCAGCCATGCTTCAACAGAAGAGGATGGAGATGGAGGAGGGGAAAGTAAGGGCCAGGAGGAAAGAAAACAGGAAGCAACACAAAAGGGTTCTTCTTAGCCAGACTGCCTAAGAAAGGAGCGTGTTCCGATTCCCGCGATATGGGATGAAAGGCGGGACTTAACTGGGTTCGGCAAAAGAAGTGTGAAGTGTGCACTCTGAAAACTTCAAAGCAGCATTGGAAGAAATTAAATTCCACTTAAGTAGATGGAAAGACATCCTAAGGTCATGGCTCTGAAGCTTAAATGTTGTTGATATTGTTTTAATACTCTCCCCAGTTGGCTCTGCACAGTCAGTGTAGTTCCTACTGAAACCAAAGTTTTGCTTTGCGGGCATTGAAAAAAAAATCCTCTCTGAAATTAATACGTGGTCTGGAGAGATGGCTCAGTGGTTAAAGCACTTACCATCTAAGCGTGAGGACTGAAATTCTGATCCCTAGAAACCCATGTAAATGCAGGACGGGGATGTCACGCTGCTTGGGGAGATGAAGAGAAGGGAATCTCAGAGCAAGCTGGCTAAAGAAACTAGCTTCATCAGTGAGTTCTGAGTGTGATTGAGAGTCCTGCCTCAGTGACTAAGGCAGAGGAGTAACCGAGAAAGATTCCTGACCTCCATCTCACTCCTCCACACAGACCTCCCCTTGCACCCCATAGACACACATGCACTCATGCTCATAGGAAAACTTGGATGCACACATGTATACCACATGCATATACACGCACACAAAAATGGAAAAAAAAGATTAATACGAAACTTCAACTTGAGAGCCA
This sequence comes from Apodemus sylvaticus, assembly GCF_947179515.1. Classification (NCBI taxonomy): domain Eukaryota; kingdom Metazoa; phylum Chordata; class Mammalia; order Rodentia; family Muridae; genus Apodemus; species Apodemus sylvaticus. Next base: position 57,292,510 of record NC_067488.1, on the reverse strand, counting down.
AGGCAATCTCAGAAATGGAGCTGATTAGAAGGGTTCCCACTTCCTTCCTTCATAAGGTACCTTATGGCATGTGGCCATGTGTGCACTTGAGGAGACCAGAGGATGACATTGGGTTCTGCTCCGTCTGTCCGTCTGTCTGTCCGTCTGTCCGTCTGTCTGTCCGTCCGTCTGTCCGTCTGCCCGTCCGTCCGTCTGTCTGTCTGTCTGTCTGTCTGGAGCTGGCAGATGTCTTTGGCTACCTCCAATGACCCTCCCATCTCCATTTCACTCAGCTCTGGGGTTACAGGCTCAAGTGGCCATGACAGACTTTGTCACCTGGGCTCCAGGGAATCCAAATTCAGGTCCTCACGCTCGTGCACGAAGTGCTCCTTTCCACGCACCCATCTCCCAAGACCCTCAGTTGCCATTTGTTTTTCTTTTCTTAAAGTTTTATTGTTTGTGTATATTTTGGTCTATGTGTATATGTGTTCATGTGTACATTTCTTGTGGCGTCCAGAGGTGGATCTTGGGTGTTTTCTTTAATTGCTTTCCACACTTTTAAACATTTCATGTGTTTGGGTGTTTTGCCTACATGTATGTCTACATACCATATGTATGCCTGGTGCCCATAGAGGCCAGAAGAGAGATTTGGATCTTGGATCCCTTGAGGTAGAGTTACAAATAGCTGTGCGCCATCATGTGGGTGCTGGGAATTGAACTGGGTCCTCTGGAAGAACAGCCAGTGCTCCTAACCATTGAGCCATCTCCCCAGATCCTCATCTTTTTTTTTTTTTAAGATTTATTTATTTATTTATATGAGTACACTTGTTGCTGTCTTCAGACACACATCAAAAGAGGGCATCTTATCCCATTACAGATGGTTGTGAGCCACCATGTGGTTTCTGGGATTTGAACTCAGGACCTCTGGAAGAGCAGTCAGTGCTCTTAACTGCTGATCCATCTCTCCATACCTCCCTTGCTTGCTTTTTTTGATAAAGCTGCTAGGACTACTATTGGGGGAGAAGAATTACTTTTCATCAGATGCTATTGACACAACTGGATATTCACACACAAAAGAGTAAATTTGGATCTTTATTTCATGACATATAAACAGTAAATCAAGGGAAATCAAAGATCTGACTGAAAGAAGTAAAACTCTGAAAAACTGTAGAAAAAAACATAGATCGTTTTAACCTTGGATTAGGTAGAGATTTCTTTTCTTTTTTTAAAAAATGTTTATTTATTTTATGTATATGAGTACACTGTAGCTATCTTCAGATACACCAAAAGAGGGCATCAGATTCCATTATAGATGGTCGTGAGCCACCATGTGGGAATTGAACTCAGGACCTCTGGAAGAGAGCAGTTGGTGCTCTTAAGAGCTGAGCCATCTCTCCAGCCCCAGGTAGTGGTTTCTTAAATACAATAGCCAAATCACAAACAACATATGGAAAAGAGAGTGTGGACTCATTTAAAAGTAAAACAAAGAAGACATTGGCAAGGAAGTGAATCCATATAACAGGAGAACGTGTTTGCATATTATATCTTATGGGGGGTGTTATTTAGAAGCATGGGCTGGAGAAATGATGACTGGGGGGTTAAGAGTGCTTGCTACTGGGCTGGAGAGATGGCTCAGCAGTTCATAGCGCCGACTGCTCTTCCGAAGGTCGTGAGTTCAAATCCCAGAAACCACATGCTTGAGATCTGATGCCCTCTTCCGGGGTGTCTGAAGACAGCTACAGCGAGTGAGTAGGGCTAGAGCGAGGAAAAAAGGTGTCTGAAGACAGCTACAGTGTACTTACATAAAATAAATCTTAAAAAAATCTTAAAAAAAAAAGAGTGCTTGCTATCCAGCCATGAGTTCAGATCCCAGCACCCATGTAAGAAGCTGGGCTTCTAGCACATGTTAGTAATTCCAGCTCTGAGAGGGATGGAGGCAGGGGGATTGATCTCTTGGGCTTGTTAGCTTCTAATCTAGCCAAGAAAATATGAGCCTCAGGTACAGAGAGAGACTTTGCCTCTAAGTATGTGGAGAGTGCTAGAGGAGGCCATTTCACATCTTTGTGTGCGTGCACAGCTGAGTGCATCTGTGCACACACAGACACACACAAATCTTTAAAACTTAAGAATTATATAAAGTACCATCTCATTCAATAATAGAAAGATTGATTTAGCATCCAACATGACTACCCACCAAGAGTGGTTGAATCAAAACCACACACACACACACACACACACACACACACACACACACACACAGAGAGAGAGAGAGAGAGAGAGAGAGAGAGAGAGAGAGAGAGAGCACTTCAGCTCTTCAACTTCATTGACCACAGCTGTACTCTAGTTGGCACACAGGGACAGCTGCTTTAAGGAGATGGAGATTGTCAAATGGTGCAGCCACTTGGGGACATTCTAGATGATCCTGAAAGGTCAGAGGCAGAATTACTAGACGAGATGGTCAATCTTTTTTTTTTTTAATTAATACTTAATGAACTATTTATTATTTATTTATTTAGACTCTTCAATATTTTCTTTATTTACATTTCAAATGTTTTCCCTTTTCCTGGTTTTCCCTCTGAAAACACCCTATCCCATCCCACCTCCTTTGTTCACCAATCCACCTACTCCTGCTTCCCTGTCCTGGCATTCCCCTCTACTGGGGCATCGAGCCTTCTCAGGAAGGCCAAGGGCCTCTTCTCCCTTTGATGTCCAACAAGGCCATCCTCTGCGGCATATATAGCTGGAGCCACGGGTCCCTCCAAGTGTAATCTTTGGTTGGAGCTCTGGGGGTACTGGGTGGTTCGTATTGTTCCTCCTATGGGGCTGCAAGCTCCTTCAGCTCCTTGGGTCCTTTCTCTAGCTCCTCCATTGAGGACCATGTGCTCAGTCCAATGGTTGGCTGAGAGTATCCACCTCTGTGTTTTCCAGGCACTGGCAGAGCCTCTCAGGATTCAGCTATATCAGGCTCCTGTCAGCAAGTGCTTGTTGGCATCCACAATAGTGTCTGGGTTTTGGTGACTGTATATGGGATGGATCCCCAGGTGGGGCAGTCTCTGGATGGTCTTTCCTTCAGTCTCTGATCCACACTTTGTCTCTGTATTTCTTCCCATGGGTATTTTGCTCCCCCTTCTAAGAAGGACCTAAGTATTCATAGTTTTGTCTTCCTTCTTCTTGAGCTTCATTTGGTCTGAGAATTGTATCTTGGGTATTCTGAGCTTCTGGGCTAATATCCACGTATCAGTGAGTGCCTACCATGTGTGCTCTTTTGTGATTGAGTTACCTCGCTCAGGATGATGTTTTCTAGTTCCATCCATTTGCCTAAGAAATTCATGAAGTCATTTCAAGTTTTTAATAGCTGAGTAGTATTCCATTGTGTAAATGTACCACATTTTCTGTATCCATTCCTCTGTTGAGGGACATCTGGGTTCTTTCCAGCTTCTGGCTATTCTAAATAAGGCTGCTATGAACATAGTGGAGCATGTGTCCTTAGTATATGTTGGTACATCTTCTGGGTATATGCCCAGGAGTGGTATAGCTGGGTCCTCTAGTAGTACTATGTCCAATTTTCTGAGGAACCACCAAACATTTCCAGAGTGGTTGTACCAGCTTGCAATCCCACCAGCAGTGGAGGAGTGTTCCTTTTTCTCCACATCCTCGCCAGCAACTGCTGTCACTTGAGTTTTTGTTTTTGTTTGGTTTTTTTGTTTTGTTTTTTTGTTTTGTTTTTTTGTTTTTTTGTTTTTTGTTTTTTTGACACAGGGTTTTTCTGTGTAGCCCTGGCTGTCCTGGAACTCACTCTGTAGACCAGGCTGGCCTTGAACTCAGAAATCTGCCTGCCTCTGCCTCCCAAGTGCTGGGATTACAGGAGTGTGCCACCACTGTTCGGCATCACCTGAGTTTTTGATCTTAGCTATTCTGACTGGTGTGAGGTGGAATCTCAGGGTTGTTTTGATTTGCATTTCCCTGATGACCAAGGATGTTGAACATTTCTTTAGGTGCTTCTCAGCCATTTGGTATTCCTCAGTTGAGAATTCTTTAGCTTTGTACTCCACTTTTAATAGGGTTATTTGGTTCTCTGGAGTCTAACTTCTTGAGTTCTTTGTATATAGATGGTTAATTTTTTATTTTTAAAGATTTATTTAAATTTTATGTGTCAGGTTGTGTTTGCCTGGATGTTTGTACAACCAGTGAAGTATCTGCCCAGAGCCAGCAGAGGGCATTGGTCTCTTGGAGCTGGAGTTACAGACAGTTGTGAGCCATCAAGTGGGTGCTGAGAACTGAACCCAGGTCCTCTGTGTTGGTATTTTGTCTAAGCTCCACCCCACACCTACCTGGCAATAGCTAGGCATGCCCTGCCTCATAGATCTGGCCCACTATAAAAGGGGCTACTTGCCCCTCCTCTCTCTCTTTGCTCTCCGCTCTCCCACATACTCTCACCTCTCTGCCTCTTGGGCTCTCCTCTCCCCTCTCCATGTGGTCATGGCCGGCCTCCACTCCACTTCTCTCTCCTCTCTCTCTCTCTGCCTTTCTCTACCACTAACTCCCATTCCCTACTCTATACCATGCCTGTGTGTGTGTGTGGTTTCTCAGGGAGAAGAGGTGCCTGGACAGGGGCCTGCCTGGGCACCCCCTTCCACACGCCACCGTGCCACACTCCCTTAACCCCCCAATTCTCTCCTTTTTTTTTTTTTGGTTTTTTGAGTCAGGGTTTCTCTGTATAGCCCTGGCTGTCCTGGAACTCACTCTGTAGACCAGGCTGGCCTCGCACTCAGAAATCCGCCTGCCTCTCCCTCCCAAGTGCTGGGATTACAGGCGTGCGCCACCACGCCCGGCTGCCAATTCTCTCCTTTTTAAGCCTCTTCATTTGGTGCCGTGACTTCGGATGAGAAACACCGTGGGTTTTGCTTAAGGCCTTTCGCTCTGGAAGAGTAGCCTGTTTCAGCTAGACCGCCTGCTGGCTAGTGAGCTCTTAACCCCGTGGTGGCCGCACCTATGCAAAGCCTTTTCTGGCTTAATTTTTTCTATGACTATTTCATACATGTATACAATTATTTTTTAAAAATCATTTTTTGAGACTTTCACATGTGAGTACTGAATTTATATCACACACACTCTCTCTGTTTCTTTCCCATTCTTTCTTTATTCAGCCCAGGACTCTATCAGTGCTATGGTGCTGCTCACAGGTAGGGTTGATCTTCCCACCTCAGTGACTCTGCTTTAGACACTTCCTCACAGACATGCCCAGAAGTTTGGCCCTCAGGTGATTCTAGATCCCATCACACTGACAGTCAAATCAGCTATCTCAGAGCTTCTTGGTAGGGAGGCCCAGGAGGATGAAGGGAGGATATGAGTCCCCTGTTCTGACCTGGGAGGGGAGGGGGAGAGGCTTCAGGCCCAGGACTAAAAAGTGTATGATAATGATAGAACACCATTCAGATCTCAGTCATGAGCCTGCAGGGGTGAGGGCATGGAAGCTGGGTTGGGTATAGGTGAGGGAGATCAGGTTCTCTCAGAAGAGCTGATTAGAGGGCCCAGTGTCAGACTCTGACCTGGACAATGTTGGCCCCATGGCCCTGGGTAGGTGGCCGTTTTACCCTGAATATTATAATGTTTTATGTATCCAAAAGAAATTGAATAGCCACTCCTGTATTCTCATTTGGTGTAGTAACCACTCTGGTTCCAAGGGTTATTGCTTCTGGGAGGTCTTTCCTAGGCTGCTGGCCCCCAACAGGGTTTTCTGGACACTGATGGGCACAGGGCTAGCAGTAGGGTCCACAACCCAGGACAGAGTGGCAGCAAGATGTAGAATCTGGGATGGAAACAGTTGAGGTGGGGCCTATAAGGTGGCCGGAGTGATCGTGATAACCAAGGGAGGCCACTAACACAAAACAAAGCCACCTTTCAAGGTTGGAGAGGAGGTTCCAGGTAGAAGACACAGGGACTGGGTTCTTCAGACACCTTGTAAGGCAGAGGGTGGTATATGTGAGGGTTCCAGGATCCCAGAGAGGAGCCTGGAAGGTCAGGCCTCCTGGTGAGAGTAGAGGCAGGGGGTCACTGGCCAGCAGGGAAGTGTCCTCCTAGCCTCTGAAGAATGGTTGGAGGCTTAAACAGAGGCCGATAGGCTGAATGGCGGAACACACTTTCCTAGGGACTAAGACTTGCCCAAAGGAGAGGGCGAGGCTTGCTGTGGGAGCCCCTTCGCTCTGAACTTCACCCTGTGCTCTCCATCAGTGACAGCTCAGAACTGGCCGGTGCTTACTTGCAGTGACCTTGGGATCCACCTGCATCACGCCTCAGGATCGGGGAACATTCCAGTGAGAGCCAAGAGCTTCCTGCAGGTGGGGAGCCTGCCAAGAATTTGAGGTGAAGAGATTTGTCAACACGCAGTGTCTTTTGACAAAACAAGGCATTTTCTCTAAGTGATATTTGCAGCTGAAAGAGAACTCGACTTTTCAGATCCGTAATCTGAGTCTATTCAGAAACCCACCCCCATGTGGCCTCATCCTGTGTTTTATGAAATAAAGTAAAAATTGCCAACACACTTCCTTATATCTCTGTTTGGGAAGAGGATATGAATAACCGGGCTTGCTGGAAGCTGTTGCTGATATAGACACACAGCTGTGAACTATTCCCAGCAGAATCAGCAGCAGAAGTAGCAGCCCCCAAATGCAAGGGTCTAGTTTCAGGATGTGTGACCATGGGGCTACCCAGGAGGGACCAGGGTTGCTCTGCATGGCCAAGGGACATGGTATTCATTTCTAGTGTGCTTGTGTATGGTCTGACAGGTATAACTCTCAGTCTAGGGAAGGGGGGACTGTCTGAATCTCTGCCTCACAGGGATGCCCGCTGTTTATGGCCATTCTTGGGTCCAGGAAATGTTACTATCATGGGGATCAGGCCTTCAGCGTCCTTCCCTTAGGCTGTTGTCACGGATTTATCTTGAAATTGTTCTAAGGTACTTACCTCACAGTCTTCCACGCTCTTTCTAGGAGGAGCTGGGATCCTGTCCTTTAGAAGGCCTCTCCGTTCCGGTCCTCCTCAGCCTCTGTTGGTAATATCTAGAGCACTGTGCCCAAGGAAGAAAGCAACCAGTAGCCAGGAAGTGTGTTGGTCACACTTAGCAGATATAGCCTAGAGACCACCAGGCCCCTGATAGCCTAGGATTCCTGAAACCAGGCTGATCCTATGGCCTTTGGATACCACGATGGTCAGAAGGCTGAAGTTCGTGTGACAGATGGTGCTGTAAGCCCTGTCCACCCACGTTGGCCTTTGCAGAACTCTCGGCTTATAACCTTGCCATATCCTCCACACTCGAGTCCACTGTGAGATGCCCCAATATTACATCACACTGTTGAGCCAATCGCCTGTTGGTGTCTCCTAGTCACACCTGAGTAGGGATGGTCAGCACTCTGGACAGCGACCCTCAATGCCGCCCATAGATGCAGTTTCTGATTCCAGAATCAGTCACTTGATTCTTTTGTTTGTTTTAATTGAATTTATTATTATTATTATTATTATTATTAACTAATTAACTGTACATTCTGCTCACTGTCCCCTTCCAATCACCCCTCCCACAATCCTTCTCTCCTCCCTTTGAGGGAGTGCGGTCCTCCTGGGTCCCCCCCCAACTAACACTTCAAGTCTCTGCAAGGCTAGATGCTTCCTCTCCTACTGAGCCCAGACAAGGTAGCCCAGCTAGTAGAACGTATCCCAAGTACAGGTTACAGTTTTTGGGACAGCCCCGTTCCATTCGTTCGGAACCCTCATGAAGACCAAGCTGCACATCTGCTACATCTGTGTGGGGAGGCCTAGGTCTAGCCTGTGTGTATGTTCTTTGGTTGGTGGTTCAGACTCTGAGCGCCCCAAGGGTCCAGGTTGTTTGACTCTGTTGGTCTTCCAGTGGGGTTCCTATCCCCTTTGGGGGCTCTTATGGAAGAATAGCAGTCACTTGATTCTTGCAGGTGTTGTTCCCTCCCTCCCTCCCTCCCTCCCTCCCTCCCTCCCTCCCTCCCTCCGTCCCTCCCTCCCTCCCTCCTTCATCTAGATCTGATTTCTGGAGGCCTGCCTGTCACCGGCAGTGGGCCTGGCTCCATGGATTGCATTGGTTGCCCCCCCTCTTTGTTTTTTTTTTTTTAACAATGAAATCATCAGGGATGAGTGGGTTGGGAGTGAGCAGGGGTCAAGAGTCCTGTCTTCATCCCTGGTGGCAGGAAGGCAATTGTCTCCAAGGAGGGCCAGCAGCACAGGTGTAAGTGGTGGCTCTGGAATCATGGTGGTGACGGAGTCCTGTGGACGCTGTTCTCACACCCACCCGTCTTTTCTGGCCTAGGCCTGAGTGTTGTCTGGATGTCCACCCTTCAAGAAGCTGTACCTTCCAGGCCTTAGGGACCCCTCTGAGGTTACCACAGGGACAGACTTGGTCGTCTCTTGCCTGAAATGCACACAGACCAGCAGAGGGCAGGCCTTTCCCAGCAATGAGCTACATTTCTCCAATGTGGACCACGCTGGCTTCCGATGACTGCTAAGGAGAATGTGCACCTGAAGGCCCACAGCTGGGCCTCTGAGGGTTATCATGTAGGGAAGACTGTGGGGGTGTTGTAAGGCAGAGCAAGGTGTGTGCGGGGACCCACAGACTCTTTAGATCACCCTGACAGTAAGGATATCAGTTGTGTGATCCCCCCAGGCTTCTGAGGTAGAAATCGTCGCATCTCTCTGGTCAGCTCTACAAGCTTCTTCCCACAGCAGCCCCTCCTCTGCAGCATAGCAACCCATGGTGAAGATCTGTCCTCGTGGAGAGGCAGCTGCTGGACATTCTTGAGGCTCTGCAAGTCTCTGTCACAGCAGGTGTACACCCTCATGGTCATCTCCAGTAGGCAGCTGTGGCACCAGGCCTGCAGTGGGGATCTTGAATCTTGAAATGAGTGCGGGGCCTTACTCTTGCTTCTCCCCAGATGTATAAAGCCCACCTCCTGCTGAGCACTCCTCATGTAGGATGCAGAATCCATTCTCCCCTGACAAATGTGTCTGCTTCCCGTGCCTGGTTATCTCTGCTCCAGTTAGATTTCTCTTTTGAGGTCTGGGGTGGTTTTGGGAACATCTAAACTCCCCTATGCCTGGCCCAAAGTCAGCAGGGAACTTTGCTGAGACTGAGCAGTTTCAGAGGACTGATGGGCAGCTTGGTGGAGGGGCTAGGGAGTTCCTGGAGGAAAGCTCAGGGAGTAGAGCTTTGGGTAGAATGTGTGTGTGTGTGTGTGTGTGTGTGTGTGTGTATGTGTGTGTGTGTGTGTGTGTGTGTGTGTGTGTGTGGTGGGCTCATTAAGGAAGTCTACCAGTTTCAGAGCTGCCTGGGCTCTGCTTCACCTCCTTCCTGGACCACTGGACACTCTGAGGTTTTCTCTGCTGAGCTGCTGCCCTGGCACCTGGACTGACCTCCTCCCTATCATTTCTCAGCTGGACTCTTACTGCTGATGTTTCTCTTCTTTCCTTCTTGAGACTGCCACTCAGCTATGTTGGCAGTGTGCAAAAACATCTACTTTTTGGGAAATAAAAGGGCGACAGCCTCGCAATACTGTCCCGTGTGTGGCCATGATGGTGACGCTGAGACTGAGTGCCCACATGGGTGAGCAGATGTGTGGTCCTGGTCCTGAGACAAGGGCTGTAGTGCTGAGTGGGTGCAATGGGGCCCAGGGGGAAGACAGCAGCTCAGTTGACAGCTCTGGGAGGGACATGTCCTAAACAGAAGCTTCAATTGTAGAGTCAGGCTGCTCCTGCCCAGGACACTCAGGACAGAGGGTTTCTGAAGGAGGTGTTAGTGTGTGCCAGGTTCTGGAGATAGATGATTCTGAATGCATTGCTCAATACCTCCAGTGACCATTAGAGAGAAGCCTCCGGAACCCCAGGTGTGCAAGCTGTCAGAGCACAGCACGGGGCCTGATTGTTCTGCCCATTAGGAGTCGGGAGCCTGGTTTCTTCTGTCTGTGATTCCTCTATCTTTTACAAGGTTCTAAAGCTGGGCTGAGATCTCCTCTGTTCAGACAGAGAAGAAAGGAGCCCAGGACACTATGTTCAAAGCCCAGTATGGAAGTGGTGCTCTCAATGCCTGTGAGGGCCCATTACCAGAACCCTAGACATCCCTGTACCATAGGAGGCTAGGAGATGCCATGTGTCCGTGTCCAGGTATGATAAGAAGTGGGTTTGGGGACCTGGAGGCCTGTTGATGCCATATTGTGCTCCCCTGACTAGCACACAATGGCTTGACTGTCACGTTTCCCACTCATAGAACCTACCCCAAAGGTCCTCATTAGACCACACATGGCTCTAAGCCCCAGGTCCCTGAGATAGTTCTCTTTGATATACATAAGCTGCAAAATGAAAATCTTCTTGCAATTACACAGAATTATGAATAGCCAAGTGCATAAATGGAATAGAGGAAATTTATATATACACATACATACGTATATATGTAAATGCATATACATCAAGACCTAGTGGAAAGTCTGCAAGGATGGTTTACCACATGAACTTTGGTTGAAGCCATGGACCCTTTTAACAGAATGAACGAAAGAAGCCAGATGATAGAGGAGAAGCCCTTTATAAAAAACAAAATCTGATGAAAAACAAACAAACCCCAAAACTAGGAGCAGAATGAAACTACCTGAGTACAATCAAAGCCATCTATGAAAAGCCTACAGCACACATCAGATTCAGTGGCCAAAGGTTGAAAGCTTCCCCCTGAGGTCACGAAGTATGTAGAAAATCTCAAAACCTCTACAAAAATCTGTTAGAACTAATACGTGAACACAGCAAAATCGCACAGTACAGAGTCAGCACTATACTGACAGTAGACAACAAGAAGATAAATAAGGAAAATTTTCTTTTTGTAATAACATGATAAAAATTAAAATTCTTAGATTTTTTTTGACTGTACCAAAGAAATGAAAGACTTGTACTGTGAGAAACTCAAAGCACTTAAAAAAAAAAAAACAGGCTGGAGGGATGTCTCAACTGTCAAAGGCTGGGCTCATATAAAACGAACAAACAACTCAGAAAGAACAAACAACCCCGTGCTTCTTGACATTTTAACTATATTAGCTTAAGTAGTTAAAATATTGGTGTTATCCAAGGCTTTTGGATCCAAGGTCTGTAGATCTGGTGCCATTCCTCTTAAAATCCCAATGGAGGATTCTGTTCCCTCAACTCCCTCATCTCTCCTCTCTCTCTCTCTCTCTCTCTCTCTCTCTCTCTCTCTCTCTTCCCTCTCTCCTCTCTCTCTCTCTCTCTCTCTCTCTCTCTCTCTCTCTCTCTCGTCTCTCTGTCTCTCTTCTTTCTCCCTCTTCCATGTGGTCATGACCACCCCTCATCTCTCTATCTTCTTTTTCTCTCTTTTCTTCTCTTTCTCCCTTTTCTTCTCTTTCTCCTTTTCTCTCTTTAGTCTTTTAATAATAAAGCGTAAAACTATGAAAAAATCTGAATGAATAGAACTCAATGGATGGTTCAGCAGTTAAGAGCACTGACTGCTCTTTCGAAGGTCCTGAATTCAATTTCCAGCAACCACATGGTGGCTCACAACCATCCGTAATGACATCTGATGCCATCTTCTGGTGTATCTGAAGACAGCCAGAGCTGTACAGCTACAGAGTGTACTTACATATAAATAAATCTTAAACAAACAAACAAACAAACAAAAATCTCAATGGATTACTTTTCTTCTTTCTTTTTCTTTTTTTTTTAACTAAAAACCAAAAACCCCAACCAACCAACCAACTAAATAAACGAAAAACCTAGCCTAACTAGAAAAAGGAAAATCCATTTTAAACTTTATTTTGGAATCTCAAGGGACTCTGAAGAGCCAAAAGAAACATCCAATTAAAGCAGAGAGGTGGCTGACATACACAGGTTTTGCTGAATCCAGAATGTCTTGGAAGGACTCTGGCATGGCACTATTGGGGTGGTAGACCATGTTAAGAGGTGGCACCTGTTGGGAGGACTTCCGGTCACTGGGGCCCCTTGAAGGTATTCGTGTCCCCTCTTGAGGACTCAGCTGCCACAGGGGACATCCTCCTTCCTGTGTTCCTGTCTCGATGAGCTGTTTTATCACAGGCTCAGGAGCAGTGGTGTCTGTGAAGCATGGACTGAACCCTTAAACTGTTAATCAAGACAAGCCCTATCTCAGGCATGCTGTGACAGTAACAGAAAGCTTACTAACACATGCTAAAGACTGGCGTAGCACTAAAGGAGTCGAGCAGAGAGTCCCAGAAGACAGCATCGCATCCATGGCCTTTAATAGAGGTGTGTAGACATGCCGAGTTATCAAAAAGGAGGGTTGTTCAACAGTCCTTTGGGGACACTAGTGATCTGCATGTAAACGAATGAAACCCAGCCTTCACTAGAGCCATATGTAAACATTAACCAGAATGAATCACAGAGCAAACAGGAGAACCGAGACTCCTGGAAGGAAACAGAGGTAGAAAGCCGCCTGGTTTGTTAGGACAGTGAGTTCCTAACTGTGAGGCAAAGGACAGCCAAAGGCAGAGCAGGTAAATTAGACATCAGTGGGAAAAACCAACGCTTCTGTGTGCCAAGGAACACTTTTAAATGAGTGAGAAGGGGATCTATGTGCTGGGAGATAGCTAATGGGAGATTAATGTTCTGAATACGCAAAAAACTACAACTCAACAACAGAAAAACACACACAATTAAAACACAGGCAAAGGAGTTGGCCAAGCATTTCCCTGGAGGAGACAAACAAATGTCCAATAAATAACACAGAAGATGCTCAGAATCCTGACTCACCAGGGAGACAGAAACCAAATCTAGAGTAGTTGTAGTGGTGGGAAGGAGATGGGGGGGGGTGCTCCCTTGCACTTCACCAAACTCACGGTTCACAACTGGTGTGGGAATAGTGTGTGGAAGTCACTGACATCACCAGGAAGCCCATTTCTGGCTACACACTATGGTCAAAATAATTGAGAGCAGAGGCTTAAACAGACTGTGTACGAGATCGCGGTCATTGCAGCAGAATCCACAGCCCATTGAGTGAGTAGAGAACTCAACATTCGCCTGTGTGGCGGAGCATCACACAGCCTCAGGAGGGAAGGGAGTCTGACACACGCTGTGACGCAGACCGGATGAACCTTGAAGATGCACCGATTGAAATCAGCAGACAGAAAAGAATATGTGCAGCCTGGCGCCGAGACTGAGGGTCGGTCCCTAGTGTCACCAATCTTAGGGACAGGAAGTAGAATGGAAACATCCCAGGCTAGAATATAGGGAGTTGGTTCAACAGGGACAGATTCAGCTTGGAGGGTGAACATGACCAATACTGTGGTCCAGGACAGCCGCATCTCAATGATTGCTGGGCTAGCAGGAGCTGGGATGGGGAAGGGGCTGGTGGTGTAGTGTGCTGAAGTGTTTACTGGGTTAGTTCCTACAGGATGCGATAAACAGTGGAAGCTGGGTACTCAGTAGTGACGTGTTTATAAAAAGATAAAGATGTGTAGTTAGGTATGGGGGGAGAGGGTGCCGCAGTGGGCTCATGCTAAGGCACCCTTTCCCCCTGAGAGACCAGCTACACAATGGTTTATTAAGGGTGTGGGGAGCGGAGTTAAGAGGGTAGTAGAGGCAGAGAAAGGGGAGAGAGAGAGAGAGAGAGAGAGAGAGAGAGAGAGTAGAGGAGTAGAGGCTAGCTATAAGCACGTGGAGAGAGAGGGGAGGCAGCAAGCAGCCCCTTTTATAGTGGGTCCCTACCTGGCTGTTGCCAGGTAACTGTGGGGTGGAGCTTAGACAGAATGCTAACAAGTAGTGTCCTGACTGACAAGTAGTGGTCAATCGCAGTCGTGGAGGGGGTCGTGCTGAATGTCAGAGGGTTCAGAAGCCCATGAGTAAATAGCTATCTAACTTGGTAAAAGTCCACAACTTGCCTTAATCTTTTAGCTTTTCACTGTAATATCTAGTTCCAAGACTTGTGGGAGGCACATGTCTTGTGTGTGTGTGTGTGTGTGGGGGGGGGGGTAGGGAACAGAGGAGAGGTCAACCTCTGGTGTTGTTCCTCAGGTGAGCACCTTTTGTTTGACCCAGAGTCTCTAGCTGACCGGAAACAACAAAGCAGTCTCAATTAGCTGACAGGAACCCCAGGCATCCACCTGGCTAGCATTGAGATTACAAGTTAGGAGCCTTTAAGCAGGCCTTTTTAAAATATGTGAGTTAGGGATCAAATTCAGGTTCTCAAAGCACTTAACTGTCTGAGCCATCTCCCGAACCCCTGCTGGGACTTTTAAAGAGTTGCAGAGTGTTTGTGTGGAGAGAAAGAGAGGGGGGTGGGGCGGGGCTGGTGCTAGTGTTCTAGCAGATCCCACACCTTCTTCTGACCTCTATGAGCACCCAGGCATGTTTGTGATACACATACAGACACATGCAGCAAAACATGTATAAAACACATAAAATAAATCAAGAAAATTCAAAAAGAATGTTAAACTTCAAATAAAATGCACTAAACTTTTCTTCTTTTCAGAGGTATTTTTAAGTGTGTGTGTGTGTGTGTATGTGGTATACAGATATCTGCATATGTGTCCCAGTGCCCATGAAGGCCAGTAATATCCCTGGATCTGGAATCATTGTAGATGCTGGGAACTAAACTTGGGTCTTCTTGAAGAATAGCACATGCTTTTAACCTTTGATCCATCTCTCCAGACCACTTATAAAGTTCTTTTTTAAAAAAATTATTTATTTATTATATATAAGTACACTGTAGCTGTCTTCAGACACCACAGAAGAGGGCATCAGATCCCATTACAGATGGTTGTGAGCCACTATGTGGTTGTTGGGATTTGAACTCAGGACTTCTGGAAGAGCAGTCAGTGCACTTAACTGCTGAGCCATCTCTCCAGCCTACTTATAAAATTCTTAAAGGCATTCTTATAGGATGAATGATGCAACCTATTCTTTTTCTTTCTTTCTTTCTTTCTTTCTTTCTTTCTTTCTTTCTTTCTTTCTTTCTTTCTTTCTTTCTTTCTTTCTTTCTTTCTTTCTTTCTTCTTTCTTTCTGGAAACAGAGTCTCAGGCTCCTGTGAGGGCCTTGAACTCTTTATGTAGCTGAAGATGACTTTGAACTTCTGACTTTTCTGTCCCTGTCTCTTGAGTGTTGGAATCACAGGAGTGGAGCCCTATTCTAGGTAAACACTGTACCAACTAAACTCCCCCCATGAGGATACAGAATACAAATTACATTTATTTATTCTTTCCTCTTTTCAGGAGGCATCTGGAATAGTTCAGCAGATGTGAGCAAAACTGAATTATTTTTTCTTTGTTTTTGCTCAGTGAGACTTTATAGATTAATTTTTTTGTTGTTGTTGCCCATATCGCCTTAAGACTTTTATAATGAGTAATGTCCTATTTTAAAAATTTAGGTAACCTATTTTTAGGAATTAGGGTAACTCCTAGAAATCGAATGGATAACTTTCAAAATGGAAAATCAGAATAGAGAAAGCTCAACTCACAACTGTCAGGAAAAAGTCAGGGGAAAACGTCAAACAGGGATGGAAAGTAGGCCGGGCAGAGAAGAGCTAAGGTGGCCTCGGGGAATCTGTCCTCATCATAAGTGTGAGAGGGTAAAAACTGGGTGGACCTGAAGACGAGCAGAGAAACAGCTCCCGCTCTGTTAATGTTTTTCATTTTTCAAGTTTTTCACTTTTTCAAGTTTTATTTTTAGTGTCCATTTATGCGTGTGTGTGTGTGTGTGTGTGTGTGTGTCTATCTCTGTGTGTATGACTATGTATGTGCAGTACCAGTATAGGCCAGTAGGGGGTGTCATGCCCTACGGAGATTGAGTTGTTAAAGGTTGTAAACTGCATGACTCTGTGCTAGGAGCTAAACTCAGGTCCTAGGCAAGAGCAGCAAGTGCTTTTCACTGCTGAGCCATCTCTTTAGCTATTCTACCAGTATTTAAAAGGCAACTCCAGTGAAGGGGAGTGAAAAACAAGAGTAAAATAGCGTTCATTAACAGCTCAGTCCATGCTCTTGTCCCATCCCGCCGGCAGTCACCTGCTCTCTGTGGGTCAGTGTGGCTGTGTCCGCACAGAGCTGGAGCCCCTTGGAGAACAGGGGGAGGAACACTTCTGAAGGAGGCCGTCAGTTGTTTACGCTGCTGCGGTAGATGTTAAAACAGCCACAGGGATGGAGATATGAGCTAGCTTCATCCTTCCACAGCAGGAACAGAGTAGCCACTTTCTACACCCCTGTTACTTATCAGTGAAGAAGAAAACACCCCCGATATTAGTATTGGATGAAATAAAACCCAAGACAGAAAGCAGCAAAATGAGACTCAATTTTTTTGTTGTTGTTGTTTGCTTTGCTTTGTTTTGTTTTTCTTCCCTGATAATTTAAAAGTCCAGAACATGTAATTTAAAGCAGCGGTTGTTAGTAGACAGGCAGTTCTACTGGCCTGCTCTCCGGGACCCTAGCGGCTGCTACGTCATTACCTGCGGCTGGCTAGGTGCGCCAGGTGTGCGCCAGGGATGAACCGGCTCCCAGCCACCCCAGACTTGTCTCTGCGTTCTTTCACTGCCCTTGCCCCCCTCTCTCTTCCCCTCTCTCTACTTTTGTGTCCTCCTCTGCCTTCTCCCTCTCTTGCTCTGCCCTCTCTCTTTCCTTTCTTCTCCCTATTTCCCCTCTCTGCCTGTCTGCTTCTATCTCTCCCACAGGTCTCCACTCCTCTCCTCTTCCCCAATAAACCACTTACACCAGATTCGTTGCGTGGCATAATTTCTTAGGGGCACACCTTGGCACGGACCGCCAAAAGTACCCACTGGCATTTTGTTTTCACAACAATGGTGACCGTCTGTTTAGCATGCCGTCAAGATCCTGCCTCTGCCAAAGTTGCAGACTATAGCCAAAAAGTGATGACGATTGTTAAGATCCTCTCTTGTTGTTGCTCTGCCCAGCGTGAGCAGAATCCAGATGAGGTTATTGGATCACTCGGGTCACTGGGCGTGGCAGCGAGAGCTGAGACATTTTAGCCCTATTTTTAGGTTATTTTGGAGGGCTTTCCGTCCTGATTCCCACAGTGGCTGCTCTCATTTACATTTGCAGAGCAGCGCGTAGCTCCCACACCACTGCCGGTGACTGTGGCTACCGTCTTAACGGCATCAGTTCTGATCGGAGTCAGACGGAATCTCAGTATCTCACTTGCTTTAAGCTCCTGAGCTTCGGTGCTTTTCAAACACTCCTTGCTTACACTTCATCTTGAAGTATTTTTTTTCCATGTTTTGATTTAATACTTTTAGAGCATCAGGCCTTACATTAAGGGGTTTGATCCATTTTGAATTGACTTTTTGTACAAGATGAGAGGCGGGAATTCAGTTTTGTTCTATCTGTGGATATTTGGCTTTTCCAGCGCTGTCAGTTAAAGAAGTGGGCTTTTCTCCAGCATACGCTCTGGGAGATGGTTTAGTTTGTAAAGTGCTTGCTACACAGTCATGAGGACCTGAATTCACACCCCTAGCCCTTTTACCAAGTTTCAAGTGGCTGTTGCGGTGTGAGCTTGTTTCTGGGTCTTCCAGGCCATTGGCTTACGTGTGTGTTTTGGTACCAGTACCATGCTGTTTTGACCATCGTTCTATGAGATTGGGTATGGCGATGCCCTCAGTAGTGTTTGATAATCTGAGTCTTTTGTGCTCCTATATGAGCTTTAGAATTGTTTTTCTTTTTCCATCTCTGTGCAGAATGTCATTGAAAAAAACAATCTTTTTGATCTTTAATCTTTTTTTTTTGTTTTACAGTCCAGTGGTTATCCCCTTCCCAGTTTGCCCTCCGACAGTTCCTCATCCCATTCCTCCTCCACCTTGTTTCCAAGAGGATGTCACCCCCTCACCCCTCACCCCCTTGCCAGGCCTCCTTACTCCCTGGGGTCTCAAGTCTCTGGAAGGTTAGGTGTCACTTCTCTCACTGAGGCCAGACTAGGCAGTCTTCTGCTGTTCATGAGTTGAGGCCTCAGACCAGCTAGTGTATCTGCTGTCTGATTGCTGGCTCAGTGTCTGAGAGATCTCGGGGATCCAGGTTAGGTGAGACTGCTGATTTTCCTATGGGGTGGCCCTCCTCCTCAACTTCTTCCAGCCTTTCCCTAATTCACCATAGGGGTCCCTGACTTCAATCCATTGGTTGGGTGTAAGTATCTCTGTCTCAATCAGCTGCTTGTTGGACCCCTCGGAAGGCAGCCATCCTAGGCTCCTGCCTGTAAGCACACCATAGCACCAGTAATAGTGTTAGGCCTTGGAGCCTCCCCTTGAGATGGATCCCAATTTGGGTCTGTTGGTGAATCCATTTCCTCCATTTTTGACCCTGCAGTTCTTTCAGACAGGAACAATTCTGGGTCAGAGTTTTTGATTGTGGGATGGCAACCCCATCCCTCCACTTGATGCCCTGTCTTTCTACTGGAGCTGGACTCTACAAGTTCCCTCTCTCCACTGTTGGGCATTTCATCTAAGGTCCCTCCCTTTGAATAATGCAGGACTCTCACCTCCCAGGTCTGTGGTACATTCTAGAGGGTTCCCCCACCTCCCATCTCTTGAAGTTGCCTGTTTGATTCATTCTGCAAATACACTGTGGCTGCCCCCTCTGAGGTTCAAACTCAGGATCTTCGGATTATAAGACTGACGTGCTGCCTACTGCACTAAGGAGGCACCATTATTGGAATTTTGACGGGGATTGCACTGAATCTGGAGATTGCTTTTGGTAACTTTGGCATCCTTACAACATTACTTTTAATTTTGTCTGTCCATAAGGTCACCATCAGCTTGATCCTTCGCCATTTAAACATTTTTATTGTAAGGTCCTTCATCTTCCTGGTTAGGCTGATTCTAAGGCACTATTCTTTACTCTAATGTGAACGGTTCATTTCCTGATTTTTTTTCCCTCGGTGTGTTCATTATTGGCATATAGGAAGGGGGTTGCTGATTTTTGTGTCCTACTGATTTGCCGCAGGTGTTTATTAGCTCTCAGAGCTTTCTGGGGGAAGTCTACGGGGTCCCCATCTCCCTCTAAATCTTTTAGTCTTATTTATTTTATTTATTTAGCATGAGCGTTTTACTGCATGAATGATTTTTGTAGCATGTGCATGCCTGGTACCTGTGGAGGTCAGAAGAAAGCATTGAATTCCCCAGAACTGGGAGTGAGCCACCTTGTGGGTGCTGGAAACCAAATCCAGGTCCTCTGCAAGAGCAACCAGTGTTCTTAATTACTAAG